>NC_142431.1:7670000-7757500 GCF_059516105.1 Syngnathus floridae
TGAGCTCATCCAGGATGCCGCCATCGATCAGCGTCTGACCAAGCTCTCGGATCTGTGTGCGGTTGTCTGCCGGATGACGGAGGACAGTCTCCAAACCCTGGCGAGCGATTGGACGAGCAAGTCGAGAGAGTGAGAAACACGCCAACGACATCGAGCAATGTTGAGAACAATAAGAACCGAAAAAAAGAATGATCAGCGTTTATATAAGTGAAATTCTTCAATGGATTTTTTTTTTTGTCTTCAAGAATCTTCATTATCTTTTGGAACAATGGCGAAGCACAGGATGAAGCACAGGGTGAAGCACAGTGTGACGCTAAGTGACTTTGACAGTGATGCTGCAGGCAGGCTACAGACATAGCAACCAGCCAGACACAGGCTGGGAGCTCGACACTCCACGAGAGCACAAAGACAAAAGTCTTGGGACACTCTTACTGGGACATTGTGGACAATTCTCGTGATTAAAGCGTTTTTGGATCAAGCAACAGACGGTTTTATTGAGACGGTGCGAGTGCGTCCGCCAGATGTTTGTACCTCGAGTGCTTCGTGAACCACCTCGGTGCTGTCTGGTAGACTCTCTGTGGCTTGGAGTTTCTCCTCCACGGTGTTGAGCCAGCCTTGCTCAATGTCCAAGAAGTGCAGCAGCTCCATCCAACATGACCACACCTCCTGCATGACATGCGACATTATACGGACTGTTTCAACGATGCCCAAGCAGATTGGCGGGCAGGTTCACCTCCAGGGTGTGGCACTTGCTCTTGAGGCGGTCGCAGAGCTTCTGGTAGTTCCCCAGAACGCCCTCCAGTTGTGTTGTCAGCCCTTGCCTGCCGCTTCCTCCGCCACCACCCAGGGGTGCCGTCCTGGACACCAACATGTTGATGCTGTCCTTCAGGATCTTTACTTTCACCTCCTTCTGTAGCACATCCTCTTTAGCCCTCTGTTAACACATGAGTCACAGTTTAATTATCTTTTTTTTTTTTTTTTTTTGCTGCTGCAACAGTTGTAAACAGGTTTACACTAAAATGCTAATTTCGCCAGCCTGTCTATGGCATTTCACATTGTGTTAGTTAAAGTCCCAATGATCATCGTCACACACACATAATTTTTATAGTCTTTGGTATGACCCGGCTGGGGTTAGAACCCACAACCTTCCAGTCTCAGGGCGGACACTCTACCACTAGGCCACTGAACTGATAGCATTAAGCTATTCTATTTTCGTAAAACAAAAAGTTATGGTTGAGTGAAAATGGTGTGTTCTCAGTTCAGTGTCACCACCCCGTCACCTTCATCTCATCCAGCGCCGTCTCGAGCTCCTCTGGACCCTTATACTCGAAGTCCCTCATTAGGAACTCCTCGTCCACTTGAGACATCCACTCCTGCATCTCCGCCAAGTCTTTCTTCAGGTTCACCTGTTTCTCCTGACTCTCTAACAAACGATCCTGCTGGCTCAGCAACTGCAAAATAGGTTGAAATTTGAAAAAAAATAAAATATCTGAAATCTCCACTTCCAACAAATAATAACCTTACCTGTTTCGAAAGCGATTCAAATCGACCTCTGAACTCTGCCGCCGTTTGCTGCTCCCACTTGGTCAGCCCCGGTATCGCGGCCGCATGCACAGCGCTCACATTCTCGTCCATCAGTTTCAATGCACCTTGCACCGACTCCATCTCGCTCACATTCTCCTGCATCAAAGTTGAACTTTTTTCAGATTGTTTTGTTTTTTAATTCTACAGTATTTTTTTAATGGCGATCTGGTACAAGTGATATGAATCGTGTCCGTTGTGGGTAACAAATGGATTCATCTGACCTTGCAGTGACTCAATTCTTCTTGTAAGCTGCGTGCGTCACTCGACCTCGTCGCATCTCGGGACAAAAGCTCCTGAACCGCCTCCAACCAATGTTCCACCTCCGTTATCCTCACCTGAAGGCAACATCACCAAATTATTCTACTTCAGTACAACAAACATCTTTGTCATGGCTTCAGGTGGGTCTGGAACCCAGATGATAATCATAAACAAGATGATCTCATCTACCTGATTGTCCTTCATGCTTCCCAGAATGCACTTGAGTGTTGCCAACTCCTCACGGGCCTTGGTGGACAGCTGAGTCCATCGTTGCTGTTCTGCAGGATGGGAGGCTTGCTGCATTTGTTCAATATCCAGACACAAACCCTTGAAAGGCAAAACAAAAATATATATTTTTTAAATTGTTAAAAATGAATCAAAATTACTTTAAATTAATTTAAACTGTTAATTTAATTGACTGGCTGCAATCAACCTATTTCACAAAAAATATATAGTTCCTTGATTTCAGTTACGCCAACTAGTAGTTTACAATTTTTATCTGCCTTAATTATTGTTTCACGAGACTCGATATTGTCATGTTCCCTTGACATTGAAATGCATGTTGCATATCAGGGCACAGTGCCCAGAATGTGACCCGACCGCCGCCATAACAAGAGCTCAGACTGAGCTGCATTCCAGCACAGGGTAAAAAGGACGAGGAGGGGGATAAAAAAAAAAGGGAGCTTGCTAAAAAAGGGGCAAAAGGGAAGCTGAGATAAAAAAAAAAAAAAGAAATCTGATTTGATACCTGTTTCCAAATGTAGTCCAGCAAATGAATACCCAAGTACAAATACCTGAGAGTCAAACTACTGACGCCAACAAACATGTACAAACATGATCCAAGGGTCCGATATTGTGCAGAATGAAGCGAGGGTTCACCTGCGCTCGCTGCACCGCCGCCTCGGTGGTGGCAACGTCGCTGATTCCTCGTCTGAGTGCGGTCAGCCTGGCCTCCAGCCCCTTCACCAGAAGAGATCGAGCCTGGATGGCCTCCAGAACTACAAATTGGAGCAACGTGTTAACGTGACATTCCTGCTTTTCCACCACTAGTGGGCAGCGAGATGTTTTGAGTCGTGTGCACGTGTTGTGGCGTTTCCCAGCCTGTTTTATGTTTGACAGCTTGTATATTTAACACAGCCCGTCATTACGCTGCTAAGGAAACAACATGAAACACAATCCCACGACATTCCTTCTACTCGTTTTCTTCACAACTTGTCTTCATTAGCAGATGATTTACATACAGTAAGTAGTCATGGGTAGTATTCATGAGGAGATTTTCTGTGGCTTTTATCCCACTTTTATCCAGAAGAAGGCAAAGAATGCAAGCACACACCTGGGCCCGAGGTCTCCAGGTCTCATGTTACAAAAGTCATTGTAGCGGAGAGCATGGCTTTCTTTCTTTTGTTTATTTAATTTTGGTAAGTTCCTGTTTGGGCTGTCAGGCAAAGTGTGATTTGGACTTACCTTGGCTGGCCTCCTGCTGTTTGATTTTTAGTCGCTCTAAGGTGGAGGCGTGATGGGCTGACACCACCGCAGTGTTGTCTTTTAAAGGAGGCAGCGACTCCACATCTGCACAAATCTGGTCCAACTGTGTACTCAATGCACTGAGGGGGACCAGTCGGGACTAAAGGGACACGCACCAGAAAACTTGGATTCCGTTTTTTTTTTGTTTACTACATCCGCCCCCCCATAAGATTGCTGTACCTGACATTCTTCACTCAGGTTTCGGAGTTGGTCACTGTCACACTTTTCTACTGCACAAGTGGTGTCCAGCCATCCATCAAGTTCATCCAAGACCCGATTCAGTTTGCCGAGCTCGGCTGACAGCGCCGTCAACCGAGTCTGGCCGTCAACTCGGTCGCGAGCCGCCTGCAGCTCCCCCGCGCAGGTGTCCAATTCGGTCTGGATCAGATCGATGTCGGCCCGCACGGAGTCCATATGCACGCCCTCTGAAGGCACACAAGAAAAAGTTTTATAGAAATTAAGATATAGAAAATGTGAAAAGATCAAATAAAATGAAATCATGACAAACCTCTCCCCAATTGCTCCATCAAGCCTCGACCTTCCTGGATGACTCCAGCAACGGCAGGCTCCTTCGCTTTGAATTCCATCTTGTGGGCCTAGAAAGTCCAAAGCTCATGTTTAACCGGTGCATTGCAACTTGTCACTTTCTTATCTTGCAGCCTCATCCAACCTTGAGCTTTTTCCGTAGCTCCTGGGGATCGCTTGTTGGTTGAGTGGCGGCTATCGCTTGAGCGGACGCCTTCCACTTTTTGATCCAGCCCAGATGGTCGGACAGTTTTACTTCAAATCTGCAAAGTCAGAAGATTACAGTGCGCTGTGAAGGCTAATTTCAAAATAAAAGCTTAGCCGTGCTTACCCCCTCCTGACTTCCATGTCCGTGTCCACCAATCGTTTCTTGGGAGGGGCGGGAGGGGCCAGCTCCTGGTCGGTGGCTGAATCGCCGGCAGCCATGGCGACTGTCGTCATGACGACCCGCTCATCCACCGGAGTCATCCCAGCGTCAGTCACAGCTTCCATTACCTTGGTTAAAGAGTGACTCCGTGAATGAGACAGAGCCGAAGACAAATGAAGCATTAATTAACAATATAAAAGACCTGGAAGGAGCAGTCCTCCAGCCTCTGCACCAGGTTGTCCCATCGATGGGCCAAATCTTCAGTGTCCGCCTCAATAGCAGCTCCGGCCTCGCCACTCCGTATTAACGACATCACATCCCGGCCAGCGTCAGAAAGTTGGTCGAGGGTCCTCCTCTTCTTTTCCATGTCCTCCTTAAGAATCTAAACATTTTCATAACATGGCAGTTAAAATCGAAAGCTGGGTAGGTGAGCTCCAATTCAAGCTTTTTACTTACAGCTAATTGGCGCACTTTTGCATTAATTTCACTCGTGTCCTTAAAAGTGCTCTGCTGCACTTCACACAAGACCTCTTCCCTTTCTTCCAACCATGCTCGGAATAAATTCTGCAGATGTGAAAGCAGAAATGGCTTTTAGAAAACACAATATGAAATAGAGATTGAATAAGGATGTTCTACCTGATCTGACACGAGTTGCTGCCACACCACAAAGACTTCTTGCAGCTTGTGCCACCTCTCCTCTGTCCAGCGACAAACAGCTGCCCAGCGTTCACCCAAAGACTAAACGAAAAATCTTAAATTATAAATAATCGGAGGAAAAAAATGGCCTTATATTGTGCCTCTAATCTGATTTTTAAAGAAACTACCACGCCTGAGGTAAAACAACCAATCAGGTAACTTACTTGAAGCTGCTCCTCCAGGGCAGCGGTGGCGCTCTCGCCGCTGTTCTCGTCCACCACAACCACCATGTGCGTGAGGGAGTTGACCTTCACCTGCTCTGCCTCCAGGTCATTCTGAAGCTCCTTTGACAACCAAAAATGTGTCATTAACTTCCAACAGAGATTACCAGTATGCTCTTTGCCCTTAAAAAAAATAAGTCTCTTTACTTTATGCTGTCCGATTTGTTCCTTATACTCCTCGATGTCTTTTGCCGGCGACTCCGTCTCGATCTTTCCGATGCGGTCTTCTGTCCGACTCAGCCAATCGGAAAGCTGCTGGAGCTGCTGCTGCTGGAGTTCCATTAGGACTTCATGGAGCCTAGAAGAGAAAGGTTGTCTTTGAAACATTTGACACATTGATAAGGGATTGACTGGCACAAGCCTCGGGGGGGGGGGCTCACCGCTTAGCAATTGTCACGTTCACATAGCTTGCAGCCTTGCACATTCCTCACAGTTGAAAGTCATAAACATCTCAGACTGATGACCTCAATCCCGCGGCGTATGTCCGCCAATCGTTAAAACGGCTTCAAAAGGTAAATCTTTACCTGGCTTGGCGGTCCATGCTGGCCACGCGTAGGCTCTCCCAGCGGGAATTCAGCAGGCTCATCTGCTCCCGTATTTCATCCTCCACCTCTTCTGACAGGCTACCCTGGGCGATCAGTTGATTGCCGGCTTGTAGCACATTGCCTACGCTGCTCTGGTGAGCCGTCAGCTCCATCATGAAGGCCTTACAAAAAACAGTCACAATTTGCCAGGGAAATTAGGAGAAGTCATTTTGTTAGGGGTTGCAAAAATTACAGGCTCAAGGCAAATCGTTATTTCAGACCATTCTATTTCATTTTTTGCCTCCTTTTACCTCGTGCGTATGAAACTGCTCTTTGACGCCCTCCACGTCGTCCATCACCTCGTCCTGGATCTGCAGGGCGTCCTCGGCCGACAGCAGCCAAGTCAGGACCTCCTCCAGGGTGGTCTGGTAGGTGTCCAAGTCGGCTTCCCCACGCTCCATCTCCCCTTCGAGCTGCGTCAGGGGGTCGGGGGTCTCTAGCTGGGAGCTTCTGCCAGTGTCCCTTAGCTGCATATTCACAAAAACACGACAGATATTTGACTGTCTATGAGCATTCAAATGCTAACAGCTGGATTAAGCTCAGGTCGATCTGTCAAATCTGCAAATTTATTTGAAATACTTATATTTATCATTATTATTACGTATATATGTATTATTATTATATTTAATAATATTAGTTAAGACTATATTTGTGTTTAGCTGGCAATTCCTCGACATTGCTTGTGCACAAAAGGTCTTGTAATATTATTATTAAAGAAAAAAAAAGCTGACTTTTTGTTTGCTTTGTCTTTCGAATTTGGTGATGTCTCATCAACCGCTGCCGAGTTTTAAAATAGAAGCATCGATTAAAGGAGGGAGAGGCCTGAAGCGACTGCTCTGAGGCATGCGGAGAGACCTGCAGTTGGACTAAGAAGTATGCGAGCCTATTATGGGATGCCGGGAGGTGGCTCCAGACTTGCAGGGCAGGTCAAGCCGCAATCGAGCCAGAAATTATCATGGTTGTCAAAAGTGCGAATTTGACATATCAGACATGAAGAAAGAAACGCAATTTGTTGAAATCTTTTGCATGCAGTCACAAGGCAATACTTTGCATCAAAGGTTGAAATGAGGGGTGGGCAACATTCCAGACAAAGAACCTCTATTCTGTCCTCCCGCATGGTTACAAAAGCAACGGCATGACGCATCACTTCCTGTGGCTGGGGGAAGCATGCCAGGAAAGTAACCCCCCCTCCAAACACACACCAATCAGATGCAATGAAAGTTTTCCAGCACTCCTTCCAGGTTGTCAAGTGTGAGGCTAGAAGCAATAAATAAAACTTACGAGGTGCTTTTGGGAGGTTCTGACAACACCGCAGATGTGATGATGTGATTATGGTGGGGGAACGCCCATACCCAACCAAAACTCAACAGCGTGACCTCGACACTTTACTGTGTAGAAGTATCAAAACAACCCGTCGAGAGTCACCTGTGCGCCGAGGCCCGCCCCCGAATCCTCGGCCTCCGCTTTGAATTTGCGCGGCAGCGTCTCCACTTCTCGGACGGCCTCCATGCTGATGTCTTTGGGCAGCGCGGCAAACAGCGACGTCACGTACAGGAGAATGGACTTCTTATCTGGCAACTGAACCGCCACATCTGCAAAAGATAGCATGACACCGTGAGAAGATGTCGTGAAATTTTGGATGTAAATTTTATGCTACAGTTCGGAAGGGCCACCTCACCTTCGGGATCCAGTAGCCTCTCGATAGCCAGCTGGTCTTTGGCTACAGTGAAGGCGTGCTCCAGACGCTCAATGGGCCTCATTCGGACCACACCGTCCCAACTGAATGCATTTGGCCTACAAAAGAAATTTATCACATTTAGAATGGACAGCATGAAGAGGAAAAGACTACGAGAAAGGAATGTACGGGATCGGTCATCCGCCTAAACCCTGGCCCGAGTCTAAACCAACACTGACCTTTCTCACAACTCAAAGTCCCAAGAGTGTGTGTGTTCAACAACGAGGGTTACAGAACTGTGAGGGGGAGGGGCTAACGAATACCCCGATGCTCAGCTTACTCGCTTTTTCTTACGTACACACAGAAGGGCAAGCATGCGCAAATACAAACAGGGCAGGTGTAAACAGAGTAAGTCAACATACACACACAGAAGAGGAGACCCAGCCCCCCACCTACGCCCGCTTCTTAAACTCCCCACAGCGGGCAATTTTGCATCTGATGGAAATAATATGCAAACAGACGTTTTTGTCCGTCACCATAAGTCTGACTTAACGTCATTTGCTTAAATAAGACTCCACCTGTTTTTATTCTTCAGTTGCTTTTGGTGCAAAACAGAATTGATATTTGAACACAAATGGTGCAGCAACACATGTGGGCAGACAAAATAATATAATATATATACAAATAAAATAAACTAGACAAACATTCTTTATCCTCTACGAAAAACAACCACTAACATGCGCTAAAAACTAATTACAGCTATCGGAATTTAAAAATACTAAAGTCAAAACAAAGAAAATATCAAATCAAAACTAGAGCAGGATCGAGGTGGATGAAGTTGCCATGACGGCGGCACTTTGGGCAGGCTCCTCACCTGAAGTGGTGCAGGATGGCGTTGAGAGCCAACCCGTCGGCCCAGCTGGTGGTGAAGTTTAGGACGTTGACCTCCGGGTAAGCGCGCGTGGACTGGCGCACCCAGCTGAGCAGGATCTTCTCGCTGTTGTTCTGTTGCAGGGTGGACATGACGTCCTTCATAATGTCTTTCACCTGTACAAATGAGGACGTTTGAAAGTCAGCATTCATATTTCAAGACGAGTGTGCTCACCTGCCAGTGAAGAATAATGCTCCAGATGAGTCCCAAAGTTAGCTTGTGATTGCCGTCAACGATGTCAGTCCCACCAATGTTTACCAGATCCACCTGAAAAAGATTAGCAGTGCAAGAAAAAGGAGTTAAAATTATAATGCATCGCTGCAGAGGTTTGAGCAAGATCATGTTTGACTTATTTGGCGAGGATCAAGACAGGTCATGTGTTTAGCTTGGTGACACCTCGCTCTACCGCAGCGTCCACCTTTCACCCCGTTTCTGTTTCCAATTAGCCTCATTCTTCCGCTTCGCTAGCATCTCTCGCACCATGTCCTTATATGTCTCCCACAAAACATTTGGCTCGAAACACTCACGTTATTCTGATGCAGAACTTGAAGCACTTTGTTAACGTTGTTGAGCGCGTGCACTCTGGTGAAACCTCGCTCTTTGATCTGAAGAATAAGAAACACGGCACAATCAAGGACGATTGATTCCAGTGCCGTACGGCGCCAGTCTTGCAACAATCATACGTGCGTTGGGAGGAAATGACACCAAATGGGACATTCAGAAAGAGACAGCGCTCACGAGCAAAGCAGTCTACTGAACAATGTGAGCTTCTACTTGATCAATGCCCTCAATTGGGAATTTATGGAAAGAATGGCGGGTTGAATTGCAAGCAGCTGCTTTTTAAAAGGCGTTACACTAACTGACAGAATTATAGCTTGATTGTTATTCCAGCGCCACAAGATTAAGCGTAGGAAGCGCAGATCCAACAGGTGCTTTCTGCAGCTGCAGGTATCAACTTGGAGATGGAATGGAAAGGGAAAAAAGAGCGGGAAGTTCAGATTGGCAACAGACCAGGGCGTGGCCAGTGAGGCCCTCCAGCAGGTCTAGCAGCTTCCTCCCATCCCTCAGATCAGAGAACATGTCCTTGATAGTCGTTTTACCCTCCTACAAAACATTCACACCACATCGTATATAAAATAAAATAAATTAAAGCAACAAATGTGTTTTGTCAATGACGGTACAATTGTTACCTTTGAGAACTGTGCATTTATCCACTTGGTGAATGTTTTCTTCTGCACCAAGTCGTGTTCGTCTGTGTGGGCAAAGGAGGGGGGGGCTGTTAATACATGAGTGTTAATTATCAAAGTTAAAAAAAGTCAAAGTCAGCTTTATTGTCAATTTCTCCACATGTCAAAGACACACAAAGAAACCGAAATTTCGTTCCCCGCTATCCGACGGTGACAAGACATGGCCAACAATAGACAATCAACTAAACAAGTAAACAACAGCGTGCTGAATAAATAATGAATCAATAACACAACAAATAAATAAGAGGAGCAAAAAGGAGCAAGTGAGCGTACAGCAGACATTCCAGAAAATAGCGCAACAGTGCCGCACGCTACGCAGAAGGGGGTAGCAAGTTCAGGGTCCTAACAGCCTGGAGAATGAAGCTGTTGGCGAGTCTGGTGGTGCGGGAGCGCAGGCTCCTGTACCTCTTCCCAGAGGGCAGACGGTCAAACAGAGTGAGCTGGGTGACTCACATCACTCACAATCGCGGTTGCCTTGCGGGTGAGATGGGAGGTGTAAATGTCCTTTATAATTTATAAAATTATAGTCATTTTATATATATATATATATATATATATATATATATATAGTATATATATAGTATAGTATAGTATAGTATATAATATATATATATAGTATATATATATACCGTATTTGCAGGTGTATAAGTCGACCCCCTAAAATTCGACGGAAATTAACAATTTTA
Source organism: Syngnathus floridae (assembly GCF_059516105.1). NCBI lineage: Eukaryota > Metazoa > Chordata > Actinopteri > Syngnathiformes > Syngnathidae > Syngnathus > Syngnathus floridae. The sequence continues at coordinate 7,680,299 of NC_142431.1, forward strand.
TGATATATCCTTTGTATAAGTCGAGCTCAATTGTTGCATTATATTAAACTTCAAAATTCAATCAGAAATATGCGAAATTTATTGACGAAATGTGTTCAAATTCGCGAGTTTGTAGCGAGCGATCTATACGCCACTTTAAATATTATTTACTTCATGACCCTGTGATATTACGTGCCGAGAGAGACTAACAACAATGAACACTCTTAGAAACTGGTTTATTTTTAGTTAAGAAACAACAAATTATAATTATAAAGTCATTGCCGGTACATAGAGTTCAAAATTCGTCTTCATCATCGCTATTTCCGAAAAGCGTTTGGCGAATATTTTCTAAGTGCCAACGGCTCTTGCGCCATAAAGAGTCCGCCTCGGCTGGTTCCCCATGTCGGCCAGAACAAGTGAAAATTTGGCCTCTTCCCCTGGAAGTCTGGCCAAGTTTGGCGAATATTTTCTAAGTGCCAACAACTCAACCGCCGTAAAGTGTTCGCCTCGGCTGGTTCCCCATGTCGGCCACCACAAGTGAAAATTCAGCCTCTTCCCCTGGAAGTCTGGCCAAGTTTGGCAAATATTTTCAAAGTGCGAACGACTCAACCGCCGTAAAGTGTCCGCCTCGGCTGGTTCCCCGTGTCGGCCACCACAAGTGAAAATTCGGCCTCTTCCCCTGGAAGTCCGGCCAAGTTTGGCGAATATTTTCTAAGTGCCAACGACTCAACCGTCGTAAAGTGTCCGCCTCGGCTGGTTCCCCATGTCGGCCACCACAAGTGAAAATTCGGCCTCTTCCCCTGGAAGTCTGGCCAAGTTTGGCGAATATTTTCAAAGTGCGAACGACTCAACCGCCGTAAAGTGTCTGCCTCGGCTGGTTCCCCATGTCGGCCACCACAAGTGAAAATTCGGCCTCTTCCCCTGGAAGTCCGGCCAAGTTTGGCGAATATTTTCTAAGTGCCAACGACTCAACCGCCGTAAAGTGTCCGCCTCGGCTGGTTCCCCGTGTCGGCCACCACAAGTGAAAATTCGGCCTCTTCCCCTGGAAGTCAGGCGAATATTTTCTAAGTGCCAACGACATTCATTTAGACATGGCGATTGAATGTTTACGTACCGGTAGTTATTGTCGTTGCTTGACGCGCGATGACTCGCACATTCGCTCAATACCCAGTACTTCCCCCTAGCAGTCATCGTCGCTGCCTGGCTTTCGATGTCCGTTATTGAGGTGAGAATATTTGAAATTGTTGCTGAGGATGCTGTTAATGCGACGAACGCTTTATAATGATTCAGTTTCTCGCTGTTTGATGAGCCTGACGGACGCACACCCACACACAAGGAGATGCATGAGAAACGGCCTTGGTTACCATCACATTTGAAGCGATGAATACGAAGTTAAATTTTATGACTCGGTGTATAAGTCGAGGTCGATTTTTTTCGGTCGATTTTGGATCGAAAAAGGTCGACTAATACACCGGCAAATACGGTATATATAGTATATATATATAACCACATAGTATGTCCCTAATTAATTTCAAGACATAAAAGCTCCAGCCTGAAATAAAAGGGCACATTAAGAGGACGCTATTAGTGGTGAATAACCACTAATTCTTTAGACCGGAAAAAGCTATTTTGTGTGCCTTTACTTCTGTTTAATTGAATCCGTCCTGTGCAGAAGAAAAAGAAAAAAAAGTCAATTAAGTTGTGCGTGGAGAAAAAAAAAAAGCTCTTCACAGAGGGGAAAGAAAAAAAAGTGTGTGTGAGATTAAGTGCTGCTGTCATGACACACCACCAAGAAGCGAACAAAAGGTCAAAGGTTATGATCACCAGACCCTGCAGTTGTCTGCTTCTTTGTGGCCGCTGGCTGGAAAAATAATTGTGGACGCCACCAATATAAATAGTTAATAATTAGTTAATAAAGCTCCATTTTGTCGATGCAAATGTGTTGTACAGTCTCTGCGCTGCCCCGATGGCCAACCAGGAAGTCGAGATTGCATCAATGCGGCGTAATCCCACTGGTGTATTCCCACGGCTCACTTGGCACACACGCGTCTGCAGTTTACTGGACGTACCCAGCGTTTCCGTTGACACGGCAACTTTTTAGCTGTGCGTGTAACACTAGCGGAATGTTTGCATGTCGATAATTTCGATCTAGGGACAAATTGGAGTGACGTCGCCGAAATGAGAAAGGACCTTCAACGTCAGGGGTCGGGAACCTATGGCTCGTGAGCCAGATATGGCTCTTTTGGTGACTGCGTCTGGCTCGCGGACAAATCTGACATTTGTTTACACAATTGAAGTCATAAATAATTTTGTTATATTATCAAAGTAAAAAATAGAAAAACTGATATCAAAATGTTAAATTAGCTTTCAAAATATGAAATATGATCACGTGCAATCCATCCCATCTGTTTTCTATCGCTGAAATCCACGATTGCATCATATCAGCCAATCCCAGCTGCCCTTCGGTGTACAGAAGGGTGATGCCAGGTTGGACAAAAAAAGTGCGATTTATATTAGACAATACGGGGTCGTGAGAGGTAAAATTTGATCCGCTTTATTTGAAATTTCAGCTAGCTAGCTGGTGTGTGCCAGACAAGCAAGAAAGATGGCGAAGAGAAAAAAAGATGACGATTACCAAACGTTTCAGAGTGAATGGACCGAAGAATACGCATTTGTGGAGAGAGGAGGCTCTGCTACGTGCCTCATATGCAATGACAAAATTGCATCCATGAAACGCTCCAATATCAAGCGCCACTTTAAGACACAACATGCTACATTTGCAAACAAATACCCAGCTGGGGACAGCAGAAAGAAACCGTGTCAAGAGCTCCAGAGGAAAGTCCAAGCTAGTCAACAGCAACTCCATGTATGGCCCAGACAAGGTGACTTTAATTCAGTTAGTTTTGCTGGCATGAGCAATTGTGAGGAACGGAAAGCCATTCACTGATAGCGAGTATTTCAACATTTACCGTAATTTCCGGACGATAAGTCGCGTTTATTTTCATAGTTTGGGTGGGGGGGCGACTTATACTCAGGAGCGACTTATGTTTTTTTCACAAATATTTACTTGATCATTAAGACATCACTTACGCACAAGTACAGTTGACCACTTCCCATGTTATTTTTAGTATAGTTGATCACTTCACATGCTTTTATATCTTTATCTTGAACATATTCGAAACATAAAAAATTGAGAAAACATCAAATAAAGCAATTAACACTTTAAAGCACCATATCCAAGTCCACTGTCTGCTGTATGTACACTTGCTCCATTTCTGCTCCTCTTATATTTATTATTATTGATTATTATTTGCTTATTTATCATTTATTCAACACTCTTATTTATTCATTGTTTGTGCCTTCTAGTTTTTTTTTTTTGTGTTGCTTGTATGCATATGTGTACTATCTCACCGAGGGATAGTGTGTCTTGGTATATGAAATAAAATTGACAATAAAGCAGACTTTGACTTTGATAAAACAACCAAATAAACAAAACAAAAAACTACATCTGAAAAAAATTATATTTTCAGACGAAACTGGATGAGGGCGCTCTAAATTTCACCGTTGGCCGTGACTCATCAACTGGGTGGGCTTAAGAAAAATGGCACCAAAAAGAAACTCATATTTTGCAGGTTACAAACTTCAAGTTGTAAAATGTGCAGCTGAAAACAGTAATCGAGCAGCAGAAAGAAAGTTTGGAGAACCGTGATGTACCAAGGGATTACTATTTCAAGTGACGTCAGTGGCACGGCGCGACGCGGCGCGGCGGTTGTTTACATAAAGGACAAACATACTCACGTAAGGACTACCGGCATCATTAGCGGTGATCATTTCTAAGTGACACGGAGGACAAAGAGTTTGAAGGAATTAAGTATTTGGAGTGACATAGAAGGTTTGAAAAACTATTATGGCTTATACGCACGCCCGGTCCTACTCTACTGAGTCGGGGGCCGGCGCTCGGCCGAGTGGCTGTCCGCGAACGGTGCATGGGGCTCAGACATGGCCATTACGCACGCCCGGTCCTATGCCATGGAGCTCTCGTGTCTGGAAGTCCATGCCGCCACACGCTTGGAAGTTTGTTTTGTTTAATAAAGAGCCGTTTACCAAACCCACGTCTATCCTTGTACTTTGTTAACACTACAATATAGTTATATACTAGATCTGTGGAATAAAGAAGAGGCTGACGTCAGGGCGCACGCGCGGTGATATTGACAAAGGACGAGGAATTTGATCGATGGATTTAATGGATTTAAAGTGCACGGATGGTTTGATAATATTATTGGCTTATATTATAGTTATTTGAAATATAGTTTATCTATCGTTATATGAGCCTGTGGAATATTTTGAAGTGCAAGCGCCCTCAGCTGCGCGCACCCATTGTTGACAAAGAATGATCGATGGATTTAATGAATTGGAGTGACACAGATGGTTTTATAAACATGTTATTCATGTAATAGTTGTCATTAATCAGTCTATGTTACGTCAGGCCCGTTCTCAGCTCTTTGTTTGTGTTTGTCACGTTAGCATACCTATCGTTTAGCCTGTTGTTGCTATCGTTTAGCCTGTTGTCGCTTGTTCATGATTGTTTTTGGTGTGGGATTTTGTCGAATAAATTGCCCCCCAAAATGCGACTTATACTCCTGAGCGACTTATATATGTTTTTTTTTCACTTTTTGGGGCATTTTATGGCTGGTGCGACTTATACTCCGGAGCTACTTATAGTCCGGAAAATACGGTATGCTTGATATGGCTAATGAATTTTTTGACGGCTTCACGGATAAAGAAAAGATACGCAAACGGATAAAAGACATGCCTCTGTCGACAAGAACAGTTCACGATCAAGCCATTATGACTGATGAGAGCCTCAACGCCTGCATGAAGCTCAGCCTCACCGCATATCAACTGGACTACAAAGCTATCAGCAAAACGATGCAGCCCCAGAAGTCTCACTAATGGTGAGGGTTTTTTTCTAGGCTTCAATATAAAAACATTATTAAAAAGAATACATTAATACACTCAAAAAATTGTTGGTCTTAATTAAAATACATGCATTTAATTGTATTTACTGTATTTTTTGGATTATAAGTCACGTTTTTTTTCATAGTTTTGGTGGGGGGGCGACTTATGCTGAGGAGCGACTTATATGTGAATTTTTTCATATAGTTTCAAAATTTAAAAAAAAAAAAAAAAAAAAAAAAAAAGCAAAACCGCGATAAACGAACCGCGATGTAGCAAGGGATTACTGTAATGTAACCAGCTCAGTGGCCTAGTGGTAGAGTGTCCGCCCTGAGACTGGAAGGTTGTGGGTTCAAACCCTGGCCGGGTCATACCAAAGACTATACAAATGGGACCCATTGCCTCCCTGCTTGGCATTCAGCATTTAGGGTTGGAATTGGGGGGTTAGATCACCAAATGATTCCCGGGCGCGGCACCGCTGCCGCTCACTGCTCCCTTCAGGGATGGGTTAAATGCAGAGACAAATTTCACCGCACCCAGTTGTGTGTGTGACAATCATTGGGACTTTAACTTTTTAACTTTAATTTGAATTTCAAGTGACGTCAGCAGCATGGCGCGGTGGTTGTTTACATAAAGGACAAAGATTCGATCACGGGATGACGAAGATGACGAAGGGCCCCACACACTATCGGCATCATTAGCGGCTTTGTTTGTAAGTGACACGGAGGATGAAGAGTTTGAAGGATTTAATGATTTGGAGTGACACAGAAGGTTTGAAAAACTATTATGGCTTTTACGCACGCCCGGTCCTACTCTACGGAGCTCTCTTTCACCTCCGTGGATGGAAGTCGGGGGCCGGCGCTCGGCCGGGTGGCTGTCCGGGGACGGTGGATGGGGCTCGGACATGGCTTTTACGCACGCCCGGTCCTATTCTATGGATCTCTCTTCCACCTTCGTGGCTGAAAGTGCCACCTCTGGGGATGGAAGTCCATGCCGGTGCTTGGGGGCGTGTGGCGGCGAACTATTTATGTTATAGTTATTTGATATATTTTATTTCGTGTAGCAACTTGTATATGTTTTTATCGTTACAGTTCAGTAGTTGTTGGCTCATTGAACTCTTGTTTTGTTAAATAAAGAGCCGTTTACCAAACCCACGTCTTTCCTTGTACTTTGTTAATGCTACAATATAGTTATGTACTAGATCTGTGGAATAACGAAGACGCTAACGTCAGGGCGCACGCGCGGCGTTGTTGACAAAGGATGAGGAATTTCATCGATGGATTTAATGATTTGGAGTGACAGATGGTTTGATAATATTATTGCTTATATAATAGTTATATGATATATAATTTATATATCGTTATATGGGCCTGTGGAATATTTTGAAGTGCAAGCGCCGTCAGCGGCGCGCACCTATTGTTGACATAAGGGACGATCGATGGATTTAATGAATTGGAGTGACACAGATGGTTTTAGAAATGTGTTATTTATCTAATAGTTATTTGAATAACTCTGAGTGTTACGTCAGGCCCGTTCTCAGCTCTTCGTTTGTGTTTATGTCACGTTAGCATACCTATCGTTTAGCCTGTTGTTGCTCGTTCATGTCTGTTCTTGGTGTTGGATTTTGTCGAATAAATTTCCCCCAAAATGCGACTTATACTCCGGAGCGACTCATATATGTTTTTTTTCACGTTGTGCATTTTATGGCTAATTCGACCTATTTTCCGGAGCGACTTTTAGTCCGAAAAATACGATAGCCTCTCGTTTTTTTTAAATGGTATGGCTCTCATGGAAAATTATTTTTAAAAAATGGGCATTTATGGCTCTGTCCGCCAAAAAGGTTCCCGACCCCTGTTCTACGTTATTATGTTCGTCCTACTGCTCGGTTTTAATTTCCAAGATGGAAGATTTCATAACCATGCGCAAAACTTCATTGGGCAGCCGAAAACAGTCAGCTGGAAAAACACAACACATTCTATATGAGGACAAATCTCATGACCTCAGGCAGGGGACAGCTGAGGTGGAAATCAAACAAAGTAGACTGGTTTCCACAGCAACGTCACATTGTAAACATGAACGACCAAACAGCAATTTACAGGGCAGGCCACGCTTCCTAAGTTCACGTGGTTCTACCCGAGTGATTTTCCCTAATCAACGGTTTTCCAAAATCCTGGCCTCCTCTAACCGCACGGTCACATGATCATGTCACGTGACAACCATCCGAGTCGGTCTCCAAGACAGAAAATGATGAACTCTCCCTTTGCTTATATAGGATGGGAAGAATGCACAGAATTCCCATAATTTTCAAGCGCATTCCACCCTCCACCCCTCCCCTCCAGTGGTCACTTGTCTCAGCTTGTCCCAGCCGGGCCCGGGCCTTGTTGACACGCTTTTGCTCTCCAAGAGCGAGGAATTTGTTCTGCCGGAACTTTTTTATCGTCATCTTCAACGTCATTGCCTACAAAGGCAACACGAGTAACACACTGGAGCTACGTTCCTATGGCGTAAAATCTAAATCAGAAGCAAACGTACACAGAAAAATCTGTGGACTGGATATAGAGCCTTGTGGGATGCCATCAGACATCAATCAAAAAAAAAACTTCCTTCCATAGAGTCTGAGCCTACGTTCTGTCATATTTTAACATAGCTCAGCCAAAATCAAAGAAATGTCAACATTCCTGCCCTCCTCCTCTGCCTTCTGGTCTTTCTTAGCCAGACAGTGAGGGAAGGACCAGATGAATGCAGCAGAAGCGGAGAGAGGGAGCAGAGGCACAACAGAGGAGAACAGGACGGAGCAGGCCAAGAGTGGGGGAATCATCATGGTAGGATGGAGGGGGGGCATGAAAACAGATAAAGTCAGTGTTCAAGGCCATCCCAGCGTGCAAGTGGATGGAATGATTTCGATACAAAACAGGCTAGCTTGATCCTAACCTTGAAGTCTGCGGTAAGAGTCCATGTGGAAAAAAATTATCTCTTCAAAGTCTTCCGATATGGTGACTAATAGGCTTTGTTATTTATGCTTGTGACATAAAATTCAAGTTTAAACACACGATGCAGGATGTTTATGTTAAGGTGACGCATGTTTTTAGCAGGTGCATTGGGTTTCGTGGAGCATCCAACTTGCCAATTTGTGTTTGATTCAAAACATTTTGGAAAACTAGAGCGATTAAGTTAGCCAAGTTCAAGAAGACTCATTTTGGCTCGTCGGGGCATCTGATAAGAAAGAGCCTCCGTTTTTGTACTTACCAACAAGAGTTTTTTCAGCCTTTTGTTTCCTCCTGAAAAAGTGGCGCTTTCTCCATAATGTCCACTTACTTAAATTCATTTCACAAAGGTAAAGAAATAAGCGCCGACGATGAAAACAAAGGGGTTTAGCGAAAGACGGAAGGACAGTACAATGCAAAAGAGGAAGTAGGAGGTATGAGAGCCCCTCCCCTCCCCTCGCTATCAGTTGGGGTGCCAGACCGCCTGCAGTTAAAGTGAAATGGAAAGCAAGGGAAGTTAATTTTTCCTGTGTTTTGTATGCTCTCTTCCTTTCCTCGACAGACAAGAAGTAGATGAGGGAAAAAAAAACAAATCACACGGCTTAAGTGAGCCGGCGACCTTCTAAAGAAAGCAACGAGTATCCAATGCAGCTCCAGCTAAGGAGGACTGAAAGTGGGCAAGGACAGAGGACGAAGAAGCCCAGAGACAAAAAAGGGAATTTCCACTGGACTGATTTAGTCACGCTGCCGAGGAGAGGCTTCCCTAATCTCCATCATTCCATCTTGGAATCAACAGACGCATAACGATAAAAAAAATAAAATAAAATAAAAAAAAAAAAAGGCTGGACACATTGGAGAGCTCGCCACACAGCGAGCAGCTGGAATGCATCCAATGACACCATCCACCCGGTCGTTACAAAACTTGACGCCACACCCTCCGTTTGGCGACAATGGCGCTCTTCTTCTCAGCCGTTTTGGCTGTTTTACGTCACACCCAAAAAGCACAAGCAGATGGTCAAATCGCCAGGGATGATGATGAAAGCACTGATGAGGGAATGACATGAGTAAACAGATGCATTGTGGGATTGGGTAACAAGTTGACATACTGGAAATATATAGAGCACACACAAACCTCAGGGATGTTCTGTCAATCAGTAATGGCGGTGTGACTCTCCAAGTGTGTGATAAGCCGGAGCAGGGCTTCACTTCACAGCGGCCGGCGGTAACAACCGTAAATGTTTTCTTAACGGGGCTCGTCTCAGCTGAGAAAACATCCGTCTCACCTGCCTACCCTGCACGCCATTCATGAGGCAACCATGCACTGGAGTTTAAAGCCGTTTCCTACAACCAAAACGAACTTGGGGTAATCCCCCTCACACACACATTGTGAGACCTGCAGGATAGTAAAACCTTTCCCATATTTGCTCCATATGTTTTTTGAGTCAATAGCTATGCTACATGTCAAATCTCTCAACCCCCCCCCCCCCCCCCCCCCCCCACACACACACACACACACACACACAATATGCCATTAAAGAAAACATTACTTTGGGAGGGGGGAGTGTTGCTAGGAGACCTGAAACTTCGCGAGAGGGGAGCCTTTGTGGTCTGGACACAAATGTAAATTACAAACTGCGACAGCACAGCGGAATTCTTGGCGTAGAATCAGCGGGGCAGGGAGATAGGATAGGAAAGTAAAACTAGCACAGAGCTAGCCGGTGGAAACTTGTTCTCATGGCAGCAAAGGTACCGGGAAATTTTTTTAAGGATTATCCCAAAAAATATTAAGCTGTAGTTTGGAATGGAATGATCTGAGCAGTAAGTGATAAAATGGGAGTGCCCTTTTTTTTAATGGCATCTCACTATTCCCGATGGATAACTTTTTGTTACTTTCACTTTGTCCTCTCTGACAACTATCTCCAATTACGCCACCAAAACTGCTACGAGACCTTGAAAAGTTGTTTTTTTTTTTTTTAAATATTGCTCACTTGTTGGCATCAAAGTGTTCCCGAACCTACCTGATCGTGACTTGATGATGTCACTGAACTCCTCATTGGCTCCGCCCTCCGCAAAGTCACCGTGCGACGCCATGGCTGCAGATAAACCCCAGCGAACGCAGTTTTGATCATCCAAGGCGACGCTGCACCTGTGCAAGTGTCAGTCAAGATTCAATCTTTGCACAAATCACAATTTTAGTTAGAAAAATCAAAAACTCTTGTGTGTCCAAGGGTGTGGCATAATACAAAAGATGTCCAATGACACGACTTTCTGTTCTGTCATCATCACACTTAGCAGCCTCGAAATGCTCGTGAAGGGAAATACTTGATGTTGCAATAACCTTCTCAACATTTTCATTGTTTGGAAGCTACGTCAGATTAGATAACTATTGCTTGATTACATCATGAGTCCAACCATAAAATAGTTGGTTTACCATGAAAGGAGCTTTCAGTTGGGGGATGCAAAACCCAAAAATAGCAGCCAGAGCAGGACCAGCCATGATAAAGTGAACACGTGTGGAGAAACCAAAACAGGTGAGGGGCTAACACAGGCAATAAATTCATAAATAAGATCAAATTTATTACACATAAAAGTTGACATCCCCTGAGCACTATATGATGGGTTTTCTCCGAAGCTTTTCTGGATATGCAAACAAACTATTTACAATCAAAACAAAGTAGATACATATATTATAGTGTACTTTATAAAGTCAAACAGTAATGACCAAAATAATTTAGTTTTTGCCGCACTTTGGAAACAAATGCAGCCAAAGTTGGGTCACTTTTTTTTTGCATGTTTGATAAATTGAGGTGGAAGAATCCAAAACTGTCATAACATGGAAAAAGGGTGTTGCACCAACAGTATTTATACCAAGTGTGTTTCTCTCCCATGAATTCAATTGGGCATATCTTCTGCAGGTGCCAAGAGGGTGTTACCTGTTACCTGGGAACACCTAAAGATTTTTTTTACGTGTGTCTATGTGTACTGTCTCTTTAAATCAGTAATTCCAGTTCCTCTTCCATTAGTTTTGACCAAAACAAAATTACAACAAAAAGTAGGACAAAACGTTTGGAAATGACATTACGAAAGTTCGTTTCACTTTTTCTGATTCATGTTTTTAGTGTTTATTGAAGCATGCCGAGCCCAAAAGAGACAACTCACCTCTGCTGTCACCGGGAGGGATTACCGCCTCAAAACAAGTCCAAAACGTCAAAATGGGGCCACGAAGTGACAAGCCCAGTCATGGAAATCTTAAAAGTAGATTACACTTGAGAGGGAATTAAGACATTTTCGACGTACAATAAACTCTCTAGTGAAAAAAAATTCATCCAAAAACTCCCAAAGTACATCCACGACGAGTTACCACAAAACGCAAGGAAGGCAAAGCCAAAGTTGGACGGCTTTTTTTCCCGCGGTAATATCCAGCCGTCGTCGTCTTGAACGTAGGCGACGATATGCCCTGTGTGGAAATGTGAAATATTTTTGAAATGCGTTAAAAACGGGGAAAATGTGGATAGAGAGAGTCGCGACTAACAACTTTGTTCCTGGTCCTGTTTTGTAGCAACCCCTTCTGGTGACACTTGTCAAGTTCCATGGTGTGCAATGGAATAAAAGCGGAAATCTTTTTTTGATTTTTCAAAACAAAGGTTTTCCTGTAAAGTAGGTTTAAAGGGACGATACATTGCTTATTTTCAGTAAATGTCTATTTTACCTTGTTTGCCAATGCTTGCTTTTATTTTCAAACAATAATTACTCACAGTGCAGCTAACTCATGAAGCGTCACGGTAAATGTTTATATGTTGAAATATAAAAACAGGAAAAGTGCTGCTCAACAATGGGTGATTTGATGCTTGAACTGCCGCTTTCTCCCCGTTTGGCTCACGAAGTTTCCCGACGCCACGATGGAAACATGGTGGCGCGGTGGACGTCACATGCCACCCAATAATTTGAATAGAAACTAAGAATAAACCACTAATCAAAGTTATGACAATTGCTTGTTTCTTTGACAGAAAAAAAATTCAATTTTGGAATAAACTTTATTACTCAAGTACTTGTGCAATCAAGACAATTGATGCATTATGCTATCTTTCTTTCATTTGCACTACAGCATTTGAAAAACCCTACTTCATTAGAATGTGAATTAATTATAGCTCCACGGAGAGAGTATTTCCAGCTTTGTGGACAACGCAGACTAGTCTGTAAAGCCTCTACCTTCTCGGTTGTCGAGGCGGGCGCCTTTGTGCATGCTTCTTGAGTGCAGTTCAGTTACACAAACCAGATGTATCAAATAACACGCCTATGGAAAGCTGTTGGAACATTTATTCAATGATATCCAGTTTAACGCACAGTTTCTGCCATCTAGTGGTAACCATTGCACACCACAAAAACGGCGTCCATCTATCAAGCCCAGGCTTTATTTGAATACAATTGTGTAAATAAAAAAAATACTCTGTCTTGCGTATGGAGTAATCATAGAGGCAAAAAATCTAAGTAAGGAAACAAAATATCTCCTAGTCTGCGGGGAAAACCTACACAAACACGTAATCCATTGGACTGTGGCGGATGTTAAGCATGTGATTCAAACATTCACCACGAGAGAGCGAAAGAGCAATTCAAAACATCCGCCCACCATCAATTCACATCGTTACGCAGTCCAGTGTATTACGTGTATGTGTATTTTTGCCCCACAGCCAGGGCCATATTACGAACCGGGCCAGTGGGGCCGGCACCGCAGGTAGGTAGCTAACAATAAGAGAAAAACATTGTTGGTATATTTCATTGTGTGTAGTTATATTTTTGGTCAAGGCCCATGGAGCTTTCACCTTGGTGACGAATGGCCAATTTGTATCCAGTTTAGGGTTCAAATGAAAAGCGACGATTTCATCTAAAGCACCACCCTGTCATCAAACTCGCACATGTAGTTCATGGCCCTGTCGCAGTAGTGGTCCCACCAGTCGCCGTCATCGGACGCCATGGCCACGCAGTTTTCGCGCTTGCCACCGTCCGGCTGACTGGACAGGAAGTGTCTGCGCCACTGGAAGTAGGAGACGGGCGTGCTGTCGTCAAACATATAAACGCCCTCGACCGCCAGGTCGTTGACGCCGATCCACACGGGCCAATTGCCCGGCCGGAAGAAAGACTTGACATAGTCGGCGAGGGCCTCCTGCTCGCGGCGGTCCCGAGGCATGGCCATGCGGCCGCCACGTTCCAGGCACTTCCTGGAAGCGCCCGCGTAGTCCTCATAGATGTGGTACACGAGGTAACATTTGTAGCCCACCCGCAGGCCCTTCTGGCAACCTGATTGGCCGAGAACAAACATGGCATCATATTTGCTTCAGCCATTTTTTACTGAGCAGCCGTTACATTGACCTTGTCTATCTCATTAGCCTCAGTTGGCGTGCCAGGTACATTTAGCCGTTATTTCCTGGAGCCAAAATGTTCCTGGACCTCTCAAAACTAACGCACCTCCCTAGCCGACCGAGTCTTTGTTGTGGCCTGATAACTAAATTTCAAAACAGTGGTCCTCAATATGCTCAACCCAGGGTATCAAAAGATAAAAGCAAGCTAATTGTCTGAAAACAAGCTTACCTTCCAGTCTTCCGGTCTCTTTGCGATTGTCTTTGCTGTGTTGGTAGACTTCCCGGATTTTGTCCTCCAGCTCTGCCACCTTGGCTGCCATGTTGGGGATAGTGGACAGAGAAAATCAGAAGAACCAAGAAGTGATGCTGGTTAGAATTAGTGTGACTTCGTACCATCCATCCTGGACAGACGCTCGATTAGCTGATCCATGCTGACATCCAGAGTGTAGTGGCCCACGTTGAGCTTGTGAATGGCCTGATCCATCCGGGCCAGTCTGGACACTATGGAAGAAGATGACAAATTAGCATTACGGAGATAATTATAAAATGTTAACAATCTAAAAATCTATTTTTTAAAAATTGGCCCGAGGACGCACAAACATAGTTGTAAGAGGTTTCAAAGTCTGACGCGGCGTTTGTGGACTCCAATTCTGATGTTGGAAGAATGTCAGGAAGATCTCCTCTAGACTTTTTGTCATCTGCAAAAGGCAACTGATACACACACACACGCACACGCACACGCACACACACACACATACACACACACACACACACACACACACACAAGAAAACATAATATTGACATTATTGCTTTAAAATTATTACAACCCTTGCACACGACCCTTGCAAGTCTGCCTTTGTTTTGAAAAATCAAATGTGGAACTTTTGCTCAACTCTGGTCAAAAAGGTGTAAACCATTACCAATGCTATTCATCAATGATGTCATCGCTCCTGGGAATGGGTCGAACATTCAGCAAATAGTCCTCCCATCCTTATTTAATGCACTGATTTTCACTACTTTTCAACACATTTTAAACAACAAATGACGCTATAGAAATAATTACATGAGCGTTACAAGATTCAGAAGCTCAATGCAATCCTAACCTGTGTTGGGTGCAGTGTCCTGGCAGGAACGCAGAAGCCCAAAGAAGACAAACACAGCATAGCGAGCGACCTGGCAACGGGTCCCATTTTCAAGCTCCTCACTTCTGGACGAAGCAAACACAAATTCCCACTTCTCTCTCTCTCACTCTCTCTCTCTTTCTCTGTCCTGCTTCACGCCTTCCTCATGGACATGACCTAGCAGGAATCCTGGAAAAAATGACCTAAAAAAAATGATGTCAATTTCCAAATATTGTCATTTCATCACTGCTTGCTGCCTGTAGTCCATTTGCTTCTCGTGTTTTCCTTTAAGGGCGTCACTTGTGAGTTGCCAAACAGGAAAGCCTTTTGTGTTTTCCTGTCCCTATCCCATTTCCAGTCTTTGTGTACAAGGTGCTATAAAAAAAATCACACTTCAACACTTTGCCATTGATTTTGATAAGCAGATCCATTATAGTACATTATGTAAATCTTAAGCCTCAATGTATCAAAATTAGGCCTACGTCGACATTTTACAATAATATGTATTATGACTGTATAACTTGATTATATTTCACACTGCGCCCTTTAAAATGTGAGTTTGTTCCTTTGCTCTTAGAGGTTAAACTGAATATTTGCTCACTGTCAACTCGGAATGATAAAACGTTTTTTTAACCTTGTTGCAATTTGCGAATTAACGTCTGGTGGAAGAAGGTAAGCATTCAGGCTTCTGGAGGTTGTTGGCTGCAGTCTGAAGACCGCTCGTTCAGACAGAGGCACCTCAGTTCAGCACACACGCACACACACGAAGTTCATAATTAATGATGATTTTGATTCAAGCTGATGTTCTCAAGGGAGGCTGATTTTACATTACTGAAACTGTGGAGTGGGGAGCAAGTTGGCCTTCTCACAGATGTTCTGGGTTAGAGTCTCGGCTCGGGCTCGTACAGCTTTTTTTAATATGTGAAGTTCGAAGTTGAAATTGAGATAATTTTGATGCAACCTTTGTTGAACGGTAGGGCATACAGGGGGGCATTGTGGCAGGCAGCATCGTGGCACCATTAAAATTATTCGAGGGTGCTCTCTAGTGTCGTAATGTTGTCTGTACCTCCCAACCCTCCACCCAAAATAATATCGTCTGTTACAATAAAATGAAAATGGGTTAAAGAATATATTTATTGAAGTGAAAAATAAACGTAGTGTATTTTTTCACTTCGATAAATATATTAAACGAAGTGTATTTTTTCTTGTATACGCTTGTGAAGCCATTTATGAGGTTAGAGCACTACCGGTAGCGAGGACCAATCGCGTTCGCCCGTTTTCTTATCTGACCAATGGCAGACAGCGCACTCTGGACGCAGAAGTAGAACCGGAAGCAAGTTACAGTATTACAAATCAGCATCACAATTGTTGCAACGTTACAAAAGATAATATCATTACGTATTACTTTAATATAGTAATTATCATGGCGATCTTTTTGCATAATCATTGCCTGAATAATTATGACTACGACGACCAATGGTGTACGCTGCAATAAAATTCTGACGCCTATGAACACACGGCTGGCGAGTTATAAAGAGCAATAAAATTGATCGGTAGTAATGTTTATTGCTGCAGACCTTTTTTTTTTTATCAGTTTTGACAAACCAGCAGTGAAATTTTAATCAAAATTACCAGGAGTGGGGTTCGAACCCACGCGGACATATGTCCATTGGATCTTAAGTCCAACGCCTTAACCACTCGGCCATCCTGGTGCGCAGTGCATGCATATCGACAATTTATGTTATATAAACGATAGCTACACTTCAATGTATTTGACAGCGTTTTTTCTATTTAACGTGTTTCACTACCTTACAAAAAAGTAAAATCAAGACAATTCAACCCCTTATTATTCCTATTCTGTGCGTTTGCGTTTATCTAATTTAAGCCAGTAGATATGATTGTATCGGGATTTGCGCGACCTTGTGGCTATTTAGCTGGTCACGTGACACACCAATGAAAAACAAAGTTCCTGCAGATTTGAATAATGCCTCACATTTTGAGATACAATCATATCTGCAGGAATCAAGGAACACTTGAATCAGACGGGTGCAAAGGCTCAAAACAAGGGATTCATTCATTGTGGTGAAGCTATCATCTGTGTCCCACCCTACCTTGATGGGATTTTATAATTCCAGAAAGCGAGAGGTTCAAAAAGTCTGCCGATTTACGTCGTCTGAATCCCTTTAGAACAGCATACCTGTTGAAATATGTCTAAATAATGTCTCCTTGCTCCCTCTACAGGTGTTTAAGGCCTCTGCATTTGTGTTGATTGGTTAGGTTGCATTCATTTAGAGGTGGGTCAACCTGTTCATCGCATGGTATTATACCAAAAACATATCTTAATTGATTTAAGTCAATTTTATTTATGGCTGTACATCAAGGCAAAAACAAAGAGAGGTAAAGCAATAAATTAATGACATTAGCACAGTAAATACAGTCAGACACTAAAACAATGTTAAGTCTTACACTTCCTGGACTTGGATTTGGCACTTGTGCTTTTTGTTTATTGTCTCCAACAGGGAAGACACGGGCAGAATTGCAAAAAGGGATTTTTTTTCTTGTACTGTATGGCCTTGGTAATCTCCACGTTGACTTGTTGAACATACTGCTGAGTTTTCGACACGTTGGCTTCTATATTGTTCAGCATGGAGCACTGCTCTTCCGTCAGTGCGGCCACATCTTGGAACAGTTCGTGGACCTCCCTGAGCCGGGCCTCCAGCGCCACCAGTTCCTTGTGTCGGTCTTTGATTTCGGTCATCGCCCAGCGAGAGGAATGGCCCTCATGCGTCGTTGGCAGACTCTGAGATAACGCGTTCCAGCCTTCGAAGCCTTTGTCTACAATTTCATCGAGTTTCTTGTCAGTGATTTTGGTCCCCAAAATGGAGGCTTGCCTCTGGATTCGTTCCCTACAGATGGACCTCTGCAGTTCTTCTGCGTGGTTGTAGCTCCCCATGGCGGCTTGGAAGGCAAGGATGAGCGAGTTAAACTGCATGCAAGAGATGCGACTCGAAGCGGAGTTGGGCCCGGCCCTTTCCTCCATCTTTTTGCTCTCGGCGCCCAGTGCCAAGATGTGAGTGTGCAGTTGTTGCCCTTGCTTCTGGATCCCCCTGGCGATTTCATCCGAGTCCCGCTTGACGGACGAGAGGTGGCGAACGGTAGTACGAAAGCGCTCGTTGTTCTTCTTCAGGCGCTCCACCTCTAAGAGGAGCAAGCAAATCTCCTTGCGTATAGACTCGGCTTCCTTCAGGATGCTCTCCAAAGAGGTCTCGAAGACGATCGACTCTTGAGTTGCTGGCAGCTTGCTTTCGTCATACTCCAGGTCGTCCTCATCTTCCAAGGTTTCGCTGACATTGCGCAATTTCTCCAGCATGTCCCGCATTCTGCCTCTGGAAGAGAGCAGACATGTTAGCGTTCTTACGTCCGGTGCTATTTCAGAGTACTAAATTGTTATTCTGTGAAATCAACCTGCTACTGCAATTTGGCTTACCTTCCTCTGATTTCCTCACACAAGATCCAAAAACGAGGCGACGCAGACAGCACGGCCGCCTCTGATGCATTAAAGCCCAACAACCCGAGAGAGCATGTTCACATCTCTGTTCGAGGAAAATCGGCTATCTGATGTACGGTACATGCAGAAGCCACGTCCCTTTCTCGGCCCTTCCTTTCGAGTATTCGTTCTTCCTGGTAGGTTTTTTTTCCTTCTTCACATAGTTTGTTACATGTGAAGGAATTAAAAACCGGGCCGACCTGTTCATTGAAGTCACACCACATGGAATGTTTTGAAAGGTTCTATTATGACTCCTGCTCTCCATGTATTTAAAACAAGTAATTTAAAATAATTTTTAAAAATTCTAATTTTAGAAATGGCTTTCAGGCAAGGGCTAAAAAACAAGTCACATACGACTAAAATCTTTTTAATGTAGGTTTTTATGCAGTTTGAATGCAGAGAACATAATTTTGAGGCGACAAAACAGATACATTTACTACTATAGAGAAATACAAGGAATTAACATTGGATTTTTTAAAAATTGTGTTGTGCAAATTGGTGTGAAGACAAAGTTTGAGGTCATTAGAAAGCAATAATTTAATAAATCTTAGACATATAAGACATTTGAATGAACATTATAAACAATTAGATTTTTTTTTTACAGATTATTTACATAACAAGGGTCAAGCATACATCATTTTGTGGTCCTGAGCAGGAAAATGCTTCATCTGGAAAGATCAATTTTGTGTTTTGATACAAAATGGAACCAAAAAATAATCTGGAGATACTGTACGTGCTTTGCAACAGGGACGTATTGGAAATTCAAACTATGTGTTTCGGCGCGTCTCATTCCTTAGGTGGAATTTTATCTAGCTTCCTGGTTTGCGAACGATGTCAGAAATAGTTCCGCGAAATATGGGGACATGATCATTGAAGTATTTCTCGAAACACGACAAACAGGCTTCCGCGTCTGGTTTTACTCATAGCAAGGGAAGCAACTACAAAACATCTTTTTAAACGGGTTGTTTCTGTCGTGACGTTTGGCCTTGCCGAGTTTAAAAAGCGCTTCCTGCATGACCTCATCCGTTTTCTGAACGTTGGTCTCGATGGAGTTGAGCATGGAGCCTTGATCCTCCACCAGCAAGGCGACGTCCAGGAAGATCTCGTGGACTCCCTTGATGCGGTTCTCCAGGTCCACCAGCTCCTGATGGCGCTTCTCGATCTGGGAGAGAGCGGCGCGAGCCGTCTTGCCTTCCGCCATAATGTTGTCGGTGAAGATATTCCAGTGGCCTTTCTCGATCATCTCCTCCACCTCGTCGCCAGTCACCTCACGACCCACGATCTCCATCTGCCTCTGGATCTGGGCTTTACAGTTGTCCCGGTGGCTCATTTCGGCCTCGTTGTAGTCAAACATCGCGTCTCGGAAGCCGTTGCTCAGGCAGGCGTACTGCGTCCGGGCAATGCGCGTGACGGCCGAATTAGGGCCGTGGACCTCGTCCAGCTTGTGCGCCGTGTTTTCCATGTCCCGCAAGTTGGACAGCACTCGCTCGGCTCGCGATTTTATATCGCCGCCGATGGCGTTTGCGTCTCTTTTGATGGTGCTCATGGTGGTGACGCCCTGAAGCATGCGAGAGTTCTGCTCCCGCAACCGTTTCACCTCTAGGCGAATGAGCTGGACGTCTTTGTGGATGGCCTCCGCCTGCTCGAAGATCTTTTCCACGGCGGGGCTGTTGTCGAACACCACCGCCTCGTGGGGCAGCTCGTCCTCCAGGTCCACGTTACTAAGGGAGTCCGATAAAGCCGACTCGGCGTATTCCATCGACTCCATTTGGCTACTCGACAATTCCTGCATGTTGCTCAGTCGGTCCCTCATGGCTGAGCTGCAAAAATGAGAGTTTACAGGTTTTAAATCTGCAGAGGTAAGATATTAGCTGAAACGTTAAAAAAAAAAAAAAAATTCTTTTGACCTAATTTAGCATTTACCTGGACTTCGAGCCTGACTTTATGTTGAGTTTGAGCCAAATCTGCATTCAAGTTTAAGATGGCTAAATGTCAACACAAGATATCAGACTGCCTTCTTCCTTCAGGGTGGAGCCCACCCAGTACCCAGCACTGGCCCAACAGGTTCTGAATAATTTACTTCTGGAGGTGTTGCTCCTCACCAAACAGGTTTCTTCAACTCGTCATCTGACTGACATCTTTGTCCAAGTATTCGTTTTGATTCTTTATCAGGGACGAGCGTCACGTTCAGCAGATACCATGCTTTTTAGGACATTTTTATCAATGCCAATTCAGTGGCGGGAAATATAGTATGATAGATTATTTATATCTAGAATTGTGACGATTGATTACCCACAATTCTCCAAAACAAGGAATTAGAATTTTACGTAAAACTAACAATCGCAGAAAATAGGTTGGAATTGACCTGAAAAGTATTTTCCAATGTGTTTGATGAATCTGGTTGATATGGACGTTCACGCTTTGAAATAAACTATAATATATATAACTTCACAATTCTATATTGATATTAATTGAAATACACCTGCAATGGTAACAGCTCATCATATTAGCTTTGACATACTACTCACTTGACTTTATATTATTATTATTTTGACCACTATTGCGAGTCTATTTTGTTTATTAATGGTAATTTTGACACATTTTCGGGGTTTTCATGCATTTGACCAATTTTTATACTCATTTGAATTCACAAAAAATAGATTTCTGAATGAACACACCACACAAACCCAAACCTTCATTACAGTAACCAAGTAAAAGTGTCTTACCTTTGCTGTTTTTTTCCAATGTTTGTCTTAAATTTTAGGTGCCCGTTGTCTCAGCACCATCACACAATGCAGGAAGCAGCAATGGGGGGCCCTAAATGTGCATGCAAAGAGCAGATATCTCGGGCTGCCTACGTTGGTTGGCTTATATGTGAATGTCAGAAGGCATGAGGCAGGAATGCAGACCGGTGGGTTTGTGATGCAATGTAGGACAAAAAGAAAAAGGTGTGTGAGCAGCAGCTGCAGGACCAACCAGACGTTGATGCGCTTTTCTGCACCAATTTGATCCCATTGTGCACTGGGTTTCGTGTGTTTAGCGATTTTGTGCATAATGTTTCAAGTCTTTTTAGTTGTGTTGATGATCATTCTAATTGAAGCAGCCCAGCTATGGTGACCGGTGACATCCAGTCGATTGACACATTCAATATGGTGGACGCGCTGACGTATACTGGGGGCAAGAGTCTAGACAGCGGGGCAATATAACATAAACGATCACAATAATTTATCGAAAGGAAAAGGTAAGAACAGTCCTCGTGAAAATCGTTCCCTAGCGGGTTAATTTAATCTGTATGAGGTTAAATTAACTACTGAAATAAACCAACATTGAAATAAATTGACTTTTCTAAAGAATGATATCCACGTTTTATGTTACTTCTTTGTGAGAATAAAAATCTTTATTATGTTGTTTACATCTTTGAAAAAGAAAAGAAAGAAACACGTTTGTAGTTTATCCATAGCTTAAGTGGCGTCTTATGATCGATTTGGCCTTATATGACTTGTGACAAAACCACATGCGAGCGCATGCTAGCTTTTAACTTTTGTCACGCTGTTGCGTTCATCAATAACTCGTAAATACCAAGAGAAGAAGTTGTTTACGCATGACCTGACAATAATTTTCTATTAGGATGTGACACTTCAGACAAAATAAATGCCTGTTGTGTTCTAATAAAGCCATGCTTTTGTTATTGGTATGTCCAACATTCATAGATTATTTTGTATCTTGTTGTCACTACCATAAGTTCCATATTTCCTACGGTCTTTGAAGCCACCATGCTTCCATCAGAACCCTAATATCTTCCTTTGGTAGTTTGGCTACCTCGCCGGCAGAAGTTGCCAAGTGCTCACCAATTTTTTGCTCTTATAAAGGAACAAAGAATCGAAAATGAAACCATCCGTAATTCGCAGCGCTTGTGGCAACGCTGCTCTTCGGATACAACATGCTCGACACGGAAGGAGGGTCAGCGGGACACCGCAGAGATGCCAGCCGACTGCTGCGACTCACAGCCGGCTTGTGGTGCGAGCGGCGAGCGCTACGGCTAACAGCGGCACCAACGCCAAACTGACCGACTACTTCGGAAAGCGTTTGCCGAAACGAGACGCCGTTGACTCCGATCACTCTCTCAGGTAAAGAAGTATTTTGGCTGGTCGACACTTCCGCTGTTTATGCCGTTTTGACTAGCCGCCAAACACGCCGTTTCCCGGATAGGATCAGAGACCTTTTCCCGCCGTCAGCTGATGTAACCTCGCCTCTTAGTTGTTCTACATGATCGTTTAATCGTCAGGAAAAAAAAAGAGAATTAAGACGCAGGTCGTCAGATAATGTATCATTCAATGTAATCATTCATACAATAATTTAATATTTTATGTATTCATTCATTGAACGTGTAAATGTGTCGTCATATAAATGCGCAATGGGTGACTCGTGTAGTAGCTGGGTACCCGACACTTAATTATACATTTATTACTTCTTTAATGGCAAACTTGTGTTTATTGTGTTCCATAACTTTTCCTCAAATGTTTTGTTTAGTTTCTTACTAGTTGGTTGATGCTACAATGTTTGTGTCTCGTTTCATTGTTCAAAGCGAACATATCAGACTCTAATTTATGCCGAGCAACATCAGTTGTGTTGTAATTGTTACAGTCCAAATCCATATTCATTGAGCCTTAGAGACAATATATGTTAAAATATTTATGTCCTGTTTTTTCCGTCACAGAGATGTGATTCACAGCACCAAAGAGGCAATCGTGGCCCTGCAGAGAAAGAATCCAGGTGTCCAGCCACTGCTTGCCATTATACAGGTAGTGTATGACTTTTTTCACTCTTTTAAAATGTCATTTGCTTTAGTCGTCAGAGTAACTTTATTTCAAAGGTGGGTGAAGATGACAACCTGTTGGAGATCAACAAGAAAATAGCAGGAAAGGTAATTCTCATTTGAACGAATGACCCCCTTTTGTTCTTCCTCACCGTTCTATACCAAGTCTCCGATAATCGCTTTTTCTTCACATTCTCCCACAGGTGAGCTTAAACGTCACTCAGACCTGTCTTGCTAAGGATTGCAGTGAAGACGAAGTAAGTGAATCAAAAAAGCAAAACCCATCAGACCCGTTTAGCGAGTCTGTGTCTGCGTTTAGCATTCTGCCGGCTGTTTGTTTGCTCGTCATGTGATCAACCGTATCGGAACTGCTAAATCCAATTTGGTAATTGCTCAACTGTGACTCACTGATGTTTACACACTAGGCCAAATTGACTTTGTTGCATTTTCAGCATAGGCAAATAAACTAATGTTTAATAACTTTTGTGTGCTTGACTTCTACTTTACAGCGCTTCTCTTTTTATATGACCGCAGTTTTCATTTCCTTCAATTGGTTGTTTTGTGTCCGCAAGTTTCCTTACATATTTGCTTTGTCCGCATGAATAGATTGTCGAGGAGGTGTTGAAGCTGAACCAGGACCCCGGGGTGCACGGCATCTACCTCCACCTCCCCCCTGCTTCCCTCACCGACCGAGTGCTTGACGCCCTCAAACCTGAGAAGGATGTGGATGGGTAAAATGATGCACATTGGGTCAAATTATTTAATCATTAAAAATAACCGTTGAAGAAAAATGCCCTAGCCTTGAGGCAAATTCCCATCTGTACAGATAATTTGATTTAAAGAAGAAAAAAATTAAAGCACCCTCAGTGTGTGTACAGTTCTCTCGTGACTTCTTCTGCCTCTTAGGCTAACTTGCGCCGATTTACAAAGCTCCTATCCCAGGTCGAGATGTGCTAATTCATAACAGTTTCTTGGCACCAAGCTGCCACAAGAGGACGCCAAATCCTCATCAAAGGAGGGCTACTTTTCTGTTTGCACGGCTTTGGTGAAAACAAACATTGTGTTCATTTTTAATAAAGGCCAAAAGTATCTCATATGACTTTTTGTAAATGTAAACGAATCAAATTCTAACATTTATGTCCGCTACTAAGCCTAATCCAAGACTTGTGCTTCTTTCATTCATCTACAAAAGGATAACGTATTTGAACATGGGTCGTTTGGTGCAAGGCGACCTGAACAAAGGCTTTGTCCCGCCTCTTGCTGGCGCTGTAATGGATCTGTTGCAGAAACACGGTGAGTTAACTCTGCACGTGTTACCTTGTGACATATAATAAATGAAACTATTTGGCTCTAGACTCCTCGGTAGAAGGAAGAACAGTACTCCTGATCGGTGCTGACGGACCTCTTGGAGTGGCCCTGCAGTGCCTGCTGGAGAGAAATGGAATGGCAGCTCTTAAAAGTCATTCCAGTTTCAAGAACCTACAAAGACAGGTACCATTTTCAGTGGCTTATAGTTGACTTGTTGTTTTCGGACTCATCTCATGTTAATTATTTTGCCAGGTGATGGAGGCTGATGCTGTGGTGTTACTCGGTGCAGAGGATCTTGACATCCCACCCACTTGGATCAGGCCTGGGGCCGCGGTAATCCGCTGGGAGCCCAGCCTAGACTCGGGTACCGTAAAACAATGGTCCCCAAGCGGTGCAGAATGGGTCCATAAGATGTCATTTTGATTTTCAGATGACTCCGAGATGTCTTCAAAATCCGGGTTGGCATATCTCACGGCAGCACACAGAGTGCAGGTATAAAATACAGATTACGGGACAACTCGGTTCTTCAATTTTGCGTTCCATTCTTACTGTTGGTTTGGTTTGTCTCGAAGAACGTGGTGCACAGCAGTAGTCGGAGGATCCAGGAGCAGCAGCACCGACCGTGGCGACTGCGCAACCTCAAACTGCAGCCCCTGACGCCTGTGCCGAGGTACTTGAAGCTTAAAGATGATGTGAATTGGAATTATTTGAATCTCATGCTTTTTTTTTTTTGTCCTGTTCATTTGTTTGCCAGTGACATTGAGATTTCCAGAGCACAGACCCCCAAGGCAGTGGAGGAGCTGGCAGAGGAGATCGGTCTGTTGCCAGAAGAGCTTGAAGCTTACGGCAGGAGCAAAGCAAAAGTCCGCCTCTCCCTGTTAGAGCGCCTACAAACACAGCCGGACGGCAAATATGTCCTGGTGGCGGGGTGAGTCGGTTTGTCTTACCCGTCGCTCGTACAGAAATGCAAAGCTAAACCACCTTGTGTGTTTCTGTCAGAATCACGCCGACCCCACTTGGCGAAGGGAAGAGCACCGTGACAATTGGCTTAGTCCAGGCTCTGTCTGCTCACCTGAAGCTCAACTCTTTTGCGTGTCTACGACAACCCTCTCAGGGACCCACCTTTGGGGTCAAAGGTATGCAGTGCACACGGGTTTGGTTGGTCATTTCATCCCCTGATGCGTCATGGAGGGGGCAGTTCATTCAGAGTTCAGAGCTCAGCACTCCTGTCTTGTTGTCAACCTCTAACTGTGCTTTGCCTTTTTTGTGTCTAGGGGGAGCAGCAGGAGGGGGCTACGCTCAGGTCATCCCAATGGAGGAGGTGAGACGCACACAGCCTTCTTCCTTTCCGGGATTAGCCCTCGCCCCCAAAAAATAAAAAGTATTTCGCAAATTTTTTTTAGTTCAACCTCCATCTGACGGGCGACATTCACGCCATCACCGCTGCCAACAACCTGGTGGCGGCGGCCATCGACGCCAGGATGCTTCATGAGGCCACGCAGTCAGACAAGGTATAAACAACATTTCAACAAAAATCTTCACATTCCCGAAAATGAACTTTTTTATTTCTTTTTTTGTTCAATCCAAGGCTTTGTACAGCAGACTGGTCCCTTCCGTTAACGGAGCGAGGGGGTTTTCACCCATCCAGGTTGCTAGGCTGCGTGTAAGTGGGATCATCTGTTTGTCCACTAGGGGTCCTCAGTTGTTGTCAGCCACCCAAAAAACAGAACTGAAGACTTCATGAGGCCCCAGAGTTGATGTAGTTTGTGAAAGAATGTCTTCAGTTTATTGTGGACACAACTATAAACATGAATCGGTTTTAATACAGAAGCAGAAATAAAGTTGGAAGTCCTTCTCTTAGGTTTCAATTGAATATTGAGACAAGTGTAGTTTGTCTTACACCTCCCGTCTTCTCATTCCAGCGTCTCGGCATCAACAAAAGCGACCCTGCCTCTCTCACGCCCGAGGAAGTGTCTTCTTTTGTTCGTCTTGACCTCGACCCAAACAAGATTACCTGGCAGCGAGGTAAAACACAACAGCTTTCATCCCTAAAATTAACATCGGTACTTTTTGTTGTATAACGTAACTACATTTCCGAAATATATATATAGTTTTCAATTTTTTTATTTTTTTTTATTTTATAGTGGTGGATACAAACGACCGCTTTCTGAGGAAGATCACTGTCGGACAGGCCAGCACTGAAAAAGGACAAATCAGAGAGGTTTGTATGTTAGTTTTTTTTTTCAATTCACATTGATGCAGTCATTTTGGTGCTCTCATGTTGCCCTTAAGTATTTGTTCACCTATAAAAAAAAATCAACAGAGAGAAAAATTGACAAAGATTGGTCGACTGATCTTTTGGGGTGTGGGAGGCAATGCTAATGGGTCAGCCCCTAAAGTTGATAGATGACCCCCCCTCCTCCCTCCCAGATGTATGTTGGTCATAATTTTGCCATGAGGACAGGTAATGAAATCCCGCATGTAAACATTTCTCCTCCAATAGGAAGCCGGCGAGCCTAAGCAAAAGCAAATATTTGAAGAAAGGGGAAAAATGATAACGTACCCACATCAACCTAACGTAGCGGTTCAGCATTTATCGCCGTCAGTTGGTTCATCCTCCACTAGATACACGATTGCCCCTGAGGGTTTTGCAAACATTCTGGTGGATTGATGTGGTTCAAGAAGTGTGATACATTTTCAACTCGGGTTTTCTGTACGTCTCCCGGTGGGACCCAACATATAATTTTTTTAAGCTGTCTCTCTCTATATATTTTTGAATGACATCGTATCTGCAATTTTCTTCAAGGCATCAATTCCCTCGTTGCCTTTTTTTGTGGTTCACACTTGTTGTTACCCTCTCCAGACGGGTTTTGACATTGCGGTGGCCAGCGAGATCATGGCCATCTTGGCTCTGACCGACAGCCCGAAGGACATGAAACAAAGACTGGCGCGCATGGTGGTGGGGACTAGCCGGTCTGGACGGCCCGTCACCACAGCGGACCTGGTGGGTGTTTGATCTTTTGCATCCCTGCAGTGTGAGAACAGACAATCCAAGCCTCCCTCTCACTTCCCACTCCTGCCGCTCAGTTGATCACGGCTACGTCTCCTCATTCCCGCAGGGGAAAATGCGAATTCCTTTTACGTGTGTTTAAAATTTTGACGATAAAGTCTTTATTTGTGACAAGTCGGCTTTATATGAATACACATGTCCCTGATTTGCGGTTGAACTGGCCAAACAAAACAACACGGTAAATCCAACCTTGATTTAAAAAAACAAAAAAAAACCTCATTTGAGCACTTCTCAGCAGGTCCGGCCGACAAGGTCAACTGGCTCTGGTTTCCCATGGAGGACTGTGGCATGTTTCAGGGGCAGAGGAGGCTCCCCTATAAAATGACATTAGTCTGCCCCCACCTCAGCCTTATGACATCATTACCCTCTTAAATTATTGACCCTTGAATCTTCCAACATTTCGGTACTTTTTGCACAACATCCTGTTTTGACGAATTCACCCAAAAAAAAAATTACTGACTCAATTAGAATTGGTATTCAAGCAGCACTGTAAAATCATTCTTTTCACATTTTGGTAACATGAGACCAATTTTTAAAATAAGCGTCACAGTGTGTTATTGTTCACTAACCCAACCGATGTTTCTATCTTGCATCAGGGTGTGAGCGGGGCGCTGGCTGTGCTCATGAAGGACGCCATCAAGCCCACGCTGATGCAAACGCTGGAGGTGAGTCGCCGTGTGACATGACCACTCGTCCACGCCCTTCTTGGATATGCCCGTAGGATAAACAAGGCGATGGCACAAGGGGAAATTGAAAGGCTTGGCCCCTTCGGCCTCTGCTGTCAAGACGGACGGCAAATGCTCCTTGGAGAGTTCTTAAAAGATGTTAGATTGACTCCTTCCATCCCCGGCTCTCAATGTAAAGAGCTGTTAAGCAGCATGTCGACGGGCGCTAAAAGTTGAGCCATGTTGTTACAGATGTCTGGTAGACACAATTTCATTTTAGTGGGTCGTTAAGGTCAAACTTTGTGTAATGTCTGCTTTATAGTTCGCGGAGTTTGAACAGTGATATGAATTCAAAAGAATCCCAAATTTTGATACATAAAGCTAAAAAAAAAAAAAAAAGTGAAAATTTGTGATGACTTCTTTTTTCCACTTTTCCTTGTTTTTTCGGAGGAAGTGCTGCGGTCCTGTTGTGCAAGCTGTTTCTTGAGATTCTGCTCAGGGAGTTGCTATCGTGGCCAGTGGGGCCATTTTTGGGGAATTTTCCATGCAGCGTGGTTGGCTTGGGTCCTTTATGGCCTCTGTGTTTTTTTTGTTTTTTTTAAAAGTACAGACACAACACACTATGTGAAGTGGGCTAATGGAAGATGTATAGTATTCCTGTGTATTAATTTTGTGGAGAAGAGGAAACTTCAACTTCCTGTTTTGTTCACGACCTCGGTTTGCCCCCCCGGTGAATAGTTGACACCCTTGTACTTTTTCTTTCATGACTTCCCATTACGGCACCATCATTAATGCGGATGTGGAAACGGTCAAGTGAAGTTAAAGTTCAGGGGTGGCGTACGTGGGCCACTGTGGTTTTTGGCGATGAGGTTACAAGGCCCCTAAGAACTTTTTTTATAAGTGCTGCCAGCACACAAGCGCATATCACAAATGTCACGTGAAATATTTCAACCAGTTGCCGATGGTTATGCTGTCCGACTAAACGCTGGTGTGTCTTCTCTTTTGTCGCCGCAGGGTTCACCGGTGTTTGTCCACGCCGGGCCTTTTGCCAACATCGCCCACGGCAACTCTTCGGTCCTCGCAGACAAGCTGGCTTTGAAGTTGGTTGGACGGGATGGCTTTGTGGGTGAGCTACTCTGGTGTGGCTATCCGGTGACGCTTTCGAGAAAATCAATGGAAAGATTGCGTAAAAAGCAGAAAGGAAGGAAGTAAATTGATAATCTTAAGAGCCTCTGGAATTCTGGAATAAGCCACACTAATCCCTTCAACGCCAAGGCATACATGAGTACTTCCATTTTTATCTATCCATCTGCTCTTGTTGTCTACGTTTACTTTGGCAGCAGAAGCATGTTTGGAATGTGTGCATGTGGTTTGGCAGACCTTTCGCAACCACTGTCTAACTTTTTCTATGTATACTTTCAATTTTCTAATGTGAGCAAACAATAGTTGAGAGCATTTAACACGGGCAGTCAACTGTTGTGAACTTCTGACAAAATATGGGTGTCATTTGAGGTCAGACGTCATCTGCGCTTAATGCCGTCCCATTCAATCATTTAACTGGGTAAACATAATATTTGGGTCTGGGCAAAATGAAACAGGATGTCATCAAGGCCTACCTGTCTGCATGATTGTTACTCGACACTCGGGTATGTGAGGAACTTGATTCCTGCCTGTCTTCCCCCTGCCACGACAGCTGGGATGCATGATGATGATGACCTCCCCCTTCTCCCCCAAGCAAATGCACTTCCTCCCGCTCCCATCAACTTCCTGCCCAACCTTAAAACCATAGTAAATGTTTGATTGGCCCAATCCACACAAATATGTAATTATGCTCACAACAATTTAAACAAAGATTAAAGCTGAGCTCCTCTCATTGAAAAATGAACTCTTGATGAACTTCACTTGAAGGATGCATGAGCGGTGGGTGTATTTTTGTTTTCAAGTCATCTTGACCCTGAAATAGAGTCCATATTGACTGAAACCCTGCATTCCAGCTCTTTGGTAAATATCCTTAATATAGATCTATATTAACCCTCACAAATGAAGGGACTCCAACCCACTTACCACTCGGCCACGTACTGCCATGTAATCAAATCACACCTATTCACTTGCTTATGTTTTTTTTTTTTCCCCTCCTCAAACAGGCTTCCTGTGAACGTCATCACATTTATTAGATTTGTAATGTTAAGTGGGTTAGCTGTTTGCTCTTTCCTCTCAGAAAGTTTTGATGCCTTGTTCAAAAACAAAAATCAAACCCTCGATTATTCAAGAATTTTATGAAAATAATTCGTTTAGCTTGTAATACGTGGGAGGATCAACTCGCAATCACTGTTGCATGTTGAATTTACGAGAGGGGCTTTCCATCTTGTTGGCTGGTCACAAAGAGCCCATCAAGTCAATGAATGGTAACTGTTAAACTAAAACAGAGGCGGAAACCGTATGCAACAATTAGATTATTTTCTTTGCAGTTTGAATTGAAGTCCTATTAACCGTTTTCAGCCTTCACATTGTAGTGTCGTCCCCATAAATATTTTGAGATTGGTACTGTAGTACTTGACTCTGTTCAAACTCTAATGGACAGGTTTTAGCTTTGAAATGCACCGCTGTAGTACTTCAAGATTGGCTCAGACAAGCTAATGTTGTTCTAGCAGTATAACGAAACAGGAAAAGCTTATCTTAACAAGGCCGCTGTGTTAGATGGACTCCATATTCGCTTTCCTTGGCCCTGTTCAAAAGGGCGCCCTTATCGGAGGCCCTGTGGCTCTTTGAGAGACCGCAGTGAAACATCTCTCAACATCTCTTAACCTCAAAATATATTTAGTAAGACCATAAAATACTTTTATTGATAGCGTTCCCCCTCCAAATGAAATAAAAAAACAATTAAAACATTCTATGTTTGAACACAAACGATGATTTCATCTGGCTAACGCCTGCTAGCTTAATGCTTACCTAACTGCGCATTATTTAATTTAGCATTTGTATCTATTTGCAGTGACCGAAGCCGGCTTCGGGGCGGATATCGGGATGGAGAAGTTCTTCAACATTAAATGTCGCACATCAGGCTTGAAGCCCGATGTGGTGGTTCTAGTTGCGACCGTTCGGGCTCTGAAGATGCACGGCGGAGGCCCCGAGATAAGTTCCGACTGAGCGGCCCACCATTGTTTTGTCATTCTGAAGTTACAGAAACGTTACTTGATATTTCTGGAGAGTCATGCTGTTAACTAACTGCGCCTAATCAAGTTTGGGAGAAGACTGAACATTTCTTTATGGAGATCCAACTGCAATAACAACTGATTAAATGTACGCATGCACCATGAGATTGAATTTAGGGCCTGCGGCGGGAAACTATCCAAATGCACCACAGATGTCCAGTCGGACTCAGCAATGAACTGATTAGTGCGGGTTTAAAAGGCTGACCGATGTTTTGGTTTGACACAGATTTTTTAGAAAAAAAATTTAGATGGCCCTTTGTCATCCTGATCAAATTTTAAGAAATTGATGCCAAATTCTGACATGTTTGATTATTTCTGTTTATAGGTGTCAGCCGGCGCGCCACTTCCAAGAGAATACATCGAGGAGGTACGAGGCACTTTACATCTCAGCTGGCATAGAAGCAAAAACGTATTTGTCTGCACTTAGTTATTGCTTTTAAGTCAGGCCGCTTGCAGCCCCAATTACAGCTCCTTAAATTCGTTATAAGCGAGGCAAGACTTCAATTATCGATTCAGTCATTTGCTCATTTTTGTAATGCAGTCAATGGTTTGGCCGAACCCGTGACATTCGCATACGCGCACAATTCGTCAAACAGTTTTTCATGTGGCCAAAATTTACTTTAATTTCAATTGGACTTAATTTGGGTATTTTCTTTTTTTTTGGTGGCATTTTATCGCATCCACATTTTTCCTGTGTGGCTCTCACATGTTTACACGCTGACATATTATCCACTCATTTTGCCTGCTAAAGCGGGAGTCACTTGACTGACAGCTGAAACGAATTTTGAATGTGGTTTTCCCGTAATGTGGAGGTGTTATCCTTCAGGAGTTTACGTGCGCACCTCCATATCGGGCCGGGATCAAGCGCGCCGCCCCGCTCCAAGGCAGACTCAGCTGACTAAATAATGGAGCAGCGTGGCTTAATTGTCAAGGCTGTGATGAGAACCAGAAGTGGTTGGGGCAAAACAGAGCTGCTCAAATGAATTTAGGAGATGTCGTACAAAATAAATCAAATTCCATTTATTATTTGTCTTTCATTTTCTTGCAGAATCTCTCCCTCGTTAAAGACGGCTGCCTCAGCAATCTGAGAAAGCAGATCGGGATCGCTCGTCTTTTTGGGGTTCCGGTCGTGGTGGCGCTTAACGTCTTCAAGTAAGAATCATTTCTTAACTGTAGGTGATTTTTTTTGTCGCGGTTACCTAAGGCTTGATCCGTTTCAGGACGGACACCCAGTCTGAGATAGACCTTGTGTGTGAGCTGGCTAAAGATTGCGGGGCGTCTGACGCCGTGCCTTGCCACCACTGGGCACAGGGAGGGCGAGGTTCTGTGGAGCTTGCCCGGGCCACGAAAGCGGCCACCAGCAGACCCAACAACATCCGGTTCCTCTACGACATTGAGGTGAGAGTAAAGTCGCAATTTATTTCCATTACTTTTCCCTTTTACAAGTTTGGAAGTTTTTTTTTTGGGGGGGGGAGTTGGAGAATGCTGATGTGTACTCTACTCTCCTGTGATAGATCCCGATAGTGGAGAAGATTAGAACCATAGCCCAGAAGGTGTATGGAGCTGATGACATTGAGCTGTCCTCTGAGGCCATGGACAAAATAAATTACTATGATCAGCAGGTGAGAGTGCTACATAGTAAAACATTTTTTTGTTGTTGTCTGAAACGGATATTAAGTATTGTGGTCTATTTTCCTCTTTACAAAAAGGGCTACGGTTCTTTACCGATCTGCATGGCCAAGACCCACCTGTCCCTCTCCCACATGCCGGCCAAGAAAGGCGCACCCACCGGCTTCATTTTGCCAATCCGAGACGTTCGTGCCAGCATCGGCGCCGGCTTCATCTATCCCCTCGTGGGAACGGTATGTTGCGGATCGCCGTGGCACAGATTTGATTAAATCCGATGTAGCAGCAAGCGACAGCCATATTTGCGCCAAATGGGCTCCTCGCCCGCAGGTTGGACCGAGATGAAACCTCTTGACCTCTAATAGGCTCGAGCACGTTCCTTAAACAGTGCGCCTCCCGCTGTTTCACCACGATGGCCCTGAGGCCTGGGCTCTGATTGGCCAATGAAGGGGTGTCAGGCTCGCTGGGAAGGGGCGGAGGTGTCTCGATGTGGCGTCTATCGACACTGCCTTTGATCTACTGCGGCCCACCGAGTCGCCGCCGCACCGACGACCCTTGAACTGTGTTTCCCAACCAAAATAGTCTCACAGTTTGAACTATGTATTTGATCGATAAGGCTCTTTAGCACAGATGGGGAAATATCTGGGAGACTGGGGGAACACGTAGTCCTGGGAAATGGGGGTAAGGGGTCTTTGTAGGGTTAAGAATCAGGAAGTGGAATGATGTCATTCCTATGAAATGTGAGGGAGGGGTGAAAAGCAGAACAATAGAACCCCCAAGAGTTCACATCCCGCACCATTCAACTCCAGCCGGCTCAAATTTATCGAAAAAAACTCTCATCCACGAATAGAAGGGGTCCGCTGTACTTTCTTCAGACATGGCGGCGACTCGGCTCACGCTATGGCGTCATCGGAGGGCCTTGAGATGAAGTGCTTTCCCCATTCTCACACGACTTAATGCAGTCCATTAGATAATGACATCATGCCACACGGTTAAATTTCTTCAAGCCCGCTCACATCGTTGAGTCACGTGCAGCTTGAAGAGTCATGATGACCTCAGTACCAGTCATCTGCAGAACCCCCCCGAAGTTTTGTTTACTTGCAGTGCTGCCTTTCCTTTCCCCATACAGGAAATTGCCCCAGTCACGTCCTCTCGCCTCAGTTCCATTAATGGCCCTGTAGAGCTGGCCTTGGGTCACAAGCAAGAAGGCATGCAAAGAATGCTGCCAGATCATTTTCTTGGGAGATTTACGAGACCGACTTGGCCTCTGTGTGAAACTGTTTGACATCTTCTTGAAATTCAAATAAAATAAATTGGTTGTGACTTTAGTTAATATGGATGGGCGCCTCATCTTGTTTGGCCTAAAATAGCTTCGCAGCTAAAAGTTCAAAAGTGTCTCCCCTTAATTCAATGATGCCCTCCCATGATCTTTCCCTCTTATTTATTAAATCCACATGACCTTGGTATGTCCGGACTCTTCACGATAAGTTACAACACTACTGTCCTCACATGTTCACCAGAAATGGCTTAATTGGTGACATAATCACCATATTCAACAGCTAATATTAATTAATTGATTTTTCAAATGTTTTTAGCAGACTTCAATTGTGCAGAATTTTGCTTGTCTTGCTCAAATCAGCTTTTGTGTCACTTGTCTCGCATTCAGATGAGCACCATGCCCGGTCTGCCAACTCGACCCTGTTTCTACGACATTGACCTGGACCCGCTCACTGAGGAGGTCACGGGGCTCTTTTGAGCACATCAAGTTGCTCACAGGAAGACATTTGGTACTTTGCACCACAAATTAATTGTAATATCCTCTTCTCCAAAATCTTTTTGTACTGGGTGGAACCGGGACTTAAATGTATTCAGTCTTCTTACTGGAATCAGTCATGATGACCAAGAATGCTGTGAGTCAACTGAGGCATTTGTCCTTGTCAAAAAAAAAACAAAAACGTTTTGGACCTTGAGAACATTATTGATCTTTTCCATAATGTTTCACTTACACTACATCATTTCTTTGTTCAATTCTGGACCAGTTCCAATCACTTGAATCATCCGCGCACACAAGATAGGAGATGAGACACTTAGAGAGGCAACATCACACACGCACTCAACATCACACACGCGAGATGTTTTTAAATGCGTCATCCTGTTTCTCTTTACAGGCCTCAAGATGCGCACTGCGTGTTCCATCAACACTCATCGCTGATGGGAAAACACTCCGCAATTGCTACCAGCATCTCATATTGCCTTTGTAGTCCATATGCTGTATTTATTTGCACATATTTGTGTAATATGCCAAAGACGACGCGGTGCTTTGCAAACCTCTCCTTTTCATGTGTTTTTGTCTTAAAAAAAACTTTAAAGTCTAACTTGCAGGTCTGCAGCGTTTTATAGCGACTGTGAGCTTTTTACGCGACTCAGACACATAATCAAATCGCTGTCGGGCGCACAAGTGGCCTTTATGCTCAGTGACGTTTTGTCTGATAATATATTTTAATACTGAATGTTATATTTCATGAAGGTTTCGACATTTCTAAAATAATCTCACACATTAATTAATTTTTCTCAATGACTGCAGTTGTATGTTGATTATTATTTGTTTTAAAAATACACTCATTTAACCCTTAAACTGTTTTGTGTTTTCACTTGACATTATGCCTTTTGTCTGATAATATATTTTAATACCGAATGTTATATTTCATGAAGGGTTCGGCATTTCTAAAAGAATCTCACACATTAATTAATTTTTCTCAATGACTGCAGTTGTATGTTGATTATTATTTGTTTTAAAAATACACTCATTTAATCCTTAAACTGTTTTGTGTTTTCACTTGACATTATGCGTCTTTCATTGGTAATGTGCTAATAGTGCAAATGAAATGATTTTGTTTTTTTTATGTTTTTTTTCCCCAGTATACAGGAAAAGCGCCCCGGGGTGTGACATCAGTAGCGATGAGGCGTTCGAATGCGCGACATGGAAGTCGTGTGCGCACATGGGCAGCATTCCACATCCTCTGTTATTGAGTGTACGGTATGCGCATGTATGTAACTACAGTCGTGACTGGCGGCAAGGAATGTGATGAGCCTTCTTGAGGGGATGACAGACGTGTTGATGAGGAGCAGCCGTCATTGCTTTGCGATGGCAGCCATTGCTTAGTTCAGGGGTGTCAAACTCGTTTTATTCAGGGGCCGCATTGTAGTCATAGTTTCTTTCGAAGGGCTAACCCAAATAAATGTACGAGCACCTCATATTATACACAGTAAAAGCTACAAAACAAACTGACAACTCGTTTTCAAATCAGACAAGTAAAAACTGGTCAAATATTTAAAAAAAATATATTATTAAAAGTGAAAACAATTTGCAATTCTAATAATAACATTGATGCACAATTTGTCTTCGCGGGCCACATAAAATGATGTGGCGGGCCGTATCTGGCCCCCGGGCCTTGAGTTTGACACCTGTGGCTTAGTTGATGTTTTTACTTTTGATTTCACAAGCACAAACATGTCTGGTAAATTGTCAGGCTCAATGACCGCTCGCGCCGACGAGCGTCGGAACACGGTTTGATATTGTTGTTTGTGTTTGTCATTGAATCACAACAGTTTGAATTCACAGGAAGTGACACCTGCTTCTCTGCTTGAGATGTGAAGCTTTTCGTGAGCAGAAGGAATTGTCTGACCTCTTTGTGAAGATAATACACTTTGTAAGTAACTGTCAAAAAAAAAATTCAAATCACAATATACTCACCAAGAGAGCTTTTTTTCTGTTTTAAAGAAAGCAGTCGATTTTTTTTAATGACACCCCAAATGTCAAATATTTGTTGTCCTGTGCATAAAAGGACTCATTGGCTTTTTACCTCTTAAACCGAGTGCTGTATTACAATTTGCCAGTGGTCCATAGTGACTGCACCTCAGTGATGCTGCAAGGCGTGGAGCCTCATGTGATTCTGGCAGGAGGAGGAGGGAGGGCGCTGTAAAAGAGTTGTCTCTCTCTCCCGCCTGTTTCATCCATCCAGGTCATACTCCGCTGCAGTGACTCGGCACACAGCTTGCACTTTTGTAGTCAGTACTTGTTTTATTTTTCTGGACGCGGGGGGGTGAGATACAGACTCAATCTCCCGAGGCAAGCCGGCAGACAAGCACCGTTGCTCGGCCATGGGAGCAGAAAGCTCAGCCCAGCGGGACGTTGCCCGGAACAGAGAGGAGGAGGATGCTTCAATCTCGGTTGAGGGAGAGGGAGGCGCCATCCTCGATAGCAAGGTACACCATTCCTCTTATGGTTTTTCTCTTTTTTCTTTTTGTTTAATCTTCAAATGATTTAGCACCCTCACTGCCTGGCAGGTGTGTGGCCAAATTCTGACGCAGTTATTTTATTATTTTGTGCTGAGTCACGCTTGAGAGTCCAGGCGTCCCACAGTCATAAAACAGATTTAGAACACAAGTCTGTGACGCAGCACCAGTCTTCAAACTATTTGTGTTTAATATTAAATATGTATCTTTCATTTATTTTGTGCTCTTGTATTGAGTTCAAATAAATATTTCCTCTCTAGTGTAAAGCCTAAAGTGAAACAAAAAACTTAAATTAAATAATCATAATTTATTTGACTAATTATCCATATTCATAAATTTACATAGTGCTCTTTTTATCTTCAGCTTCAAGTATTATGTGAAGCGTTCAAATATCTAAGTCCTAGGCCTTCCTCATGACTTCAAAATTGGATTTAAAAAAAACCAACTCTTTAATAATTAACCAGCAGCCTCTCCGTTGAAAAGCACGATGCCAAGGTTTGTTTTTAGCTCATGTGTTTCTCATTTGACTCTGTAGGAGCTCTCGTTGCTCCAGGATGCGTTCCACTGCATGTGATCTCGTGACTGACTCAGCGCTTGAACCCGGGTGTAAATTACTCAGCGATGTGCGAAGGAATATTTGGGAGGCGGTCGCTAATGACCATTTATTTGTACCACCTGCCGTGTTTGTGTCTCGTCTCAATATCGATTCTACTCGATGTATTGACTTGTTGTTATGCCACTTGCTCTGACCACGCTCCGTTTTTTAATTCTTATTGACTGTGGAATACAAGTACAGTTAGGGAGTATTTGTACTTTAGTTCCCACCACTGCCACCTGCTCTTTTTACACCTCATATTGTCTTCGATCGACTTTTTTCTTTCTATGGGCGGCGGGTCAAAAACTCACACTTACTTCTATCATCTCAAAAGGTCAAATGACACGATGATGGATGCGGAGCCTTAAGCTACGTTTCCACTTGTGTGTTCGGTCTCTATGTTGTGGTTGTTCGCGCTCCCCACCCCATCACGCGTGTTTAAATCATTGATTGAATCATCATGGCCATCACAAGATTGTCATAGTTCTATTTTTAATCTCCAGCTCATATTAGTTGAATTACCTTAATAGGAGGATGCTGTCACATGCTTCCTTGCTGGACAAGTTTAAAGACAAACAATGCTGCTGACAGTGTCACTCATTAGACTAATGTAGACCTCAAATGATTAAAAAAAGAATTCCAGTGAGTTTATGGTGGTTGGAAGAAAGCTGCATAACATGTTGTCTTGCAGTGTGTTTGGTGTTGTATGATGTATGATACGAGAGAGAGCGCATGCAGCTGGTTGTACACTCGTGCTGCAGGAAGTGGTCGATTAGAGGAAATGAGCAGCCGAGGGTGGAGGATGCATCATGTAAGCACAACCATCAAAGCTTTTGAGACTCTTATGAGAGGACCGTCGTGCTGTTTTGTCAACCTTGCCTGACTTTCTAGTTGAGATCATATCAACGTGAAGATGTACTTTATCTTGGGCATGGGTGTTTTTCCTGTGAAAGAAGTGCACATTTGCACACTATCTGAATATTTTTAATGACAGCTTGTTGGTGTGCATATGGTGTGCAAAGTTGTGCTTCGCGTGGATTTAAGTAGCAGTTGTTTGAAGGTTTGTAATTGAAATAATGTCCGTGCTAAATTTTGTTAGCCTGTCAATGACATTTTGCATTACACATTAGCATTAAGCTATTCAATTAAAAAAAAAAAGGATTTGCTCCTCCTACCAATAGAATAAAAAAATATTTGAATTTTTTTTTAAAGAATTGTAGCGTCAGCTTTAGTACCCCCCCACCCGCACCACCACTGATTCACATGCTTGATTTCAAGACAAGTACAGTGAACAAACTCATTCTGTCATCTGCTCCTTGTTATCACTTCCTGCTTGCTTGTAATTACGCGGTAACATCCTGAAACAACATTACCCTCGTGCGTAGGCCGACCCGTGCGATGCACCATGCGAGCAGAATGTCAGGTGCTTATGTAACGTAATGTACGGAGGCGATAAAACCCGGAACGTTCCTGTATAATGAGCAGCGGCTGATCACACGCTACCGTGGATCTTATTATCCTCTTTAGTGGGGAGGAGGGGTGAAGGTTGGGGGGGGGGTCAAACAGAGGAACCATTGAGGATGGGCTGGGACAGGGGACGAGCCCATCCGGGGGCCCCCTGTGTGCATCGGCCCAAAACAAGAGGAAGGAACCAGCGTGAGGCGGTGGATAAGGGAATGGGGAGGACAAGGGGCAGAGATAGAATAAAAAGGACGTCACGTAGGAGAGCCACATGAATCACGCTGTTGTTCTCCTGGGTCAGTGAAAATGAGGAGGGGGGGGGGTGAGAAATGGTGTTGAAAGTGAGTGAAAGTGAAGGAACAAGTACAGCAGAACAAAGCACTTGTCTCTGTCCCAATCCCCTAAGAGACAAGTTGTTTAAAAAATTTAAGATGGATCAGTTCATCTTCTGGTCGGATCAGTGATCGGTCGCACATGTGGATCACAAACGGTGCCTCCCGTTAAATGTGTGGGAAGCAAAATCCCCCGTTCCCCATGAAAAAGACATGGGCAAAAGTATTTGGACATATGGCCATCACACCTGCGAGAAAATATGGAGCGGATTTCACTCTTCTGGAAAGATTTCTGGCTCACAAACTTTGCGGATGGAAGGGTGCAAACGTAATGTTGTGTGGGAATGGAGAACCGCAGGCGCTGATTTGCTGTGAGGCCAAAATTAATCTTTTATCCAACCATTCTGCCTTAATGAGCCAAATTGGCATAAACACGACATCAAAAAATTGATCGCGCTTTGATTTCCTTCCATTAAGCTGTCAGGATGGAACTGGTTTCCCAGATCATTAAAGTGACTATCCAATTAAGTCTTTAAGTATAAAAATTAGATTACGTGGCGAGATTCACAAGGGGGTTCAAGATTTATTTGAACCAGCCAATCGCAGTGTCGGAAAAATGCTGATGTCATCGAAGGCCAATGCATGAACCCCTATAGGACAAAAACAATAATACACATTCTGCAACTAAGAGAAATGCTCAGGCCTGCCCCTCCCTGAGGTCATTCAACTTATCACCTAGATGCAACCAACACGTGAACGCAAACTGTAACAAGGAGTTGCAAAGTGGATATAACTCATGTGATGTGTGTGTGTGTGTTTTATGATAAATACAAAACTGATAATTGCCTACACTTGGGCTCTCATCACGGTGTTGTTAATAACCCCAAGAATTACAGGACTGTCTCAGAAAATTAGAATATTGTGATAAGGTACTTTATTTTCTGTAATGCAATTAAAAAAACAAAAATTTCATACATTCTGGATTCATTACAAATCAACTGAAATATTGCAAGCCTATTATTTTAATATTGCTGAGTATGACTTACAGCTTAAGAAAACTCAAAAATCCTATCTAAAAGAATTTGAATATTTCCTCAGACCAAGTAAAAAAAAAGATTTAAAACAGCAAAACAAAATCAAACATTTGAAAATGTCCATTGATGCACTCAGTACTTGGTTGGGAATCCTTTTGCATGGATTACTGCATCAATGCGGCGTGGCATGGAGGCAATCAGCCTGTGGCATTGCTGAGGTGTTATGGATACCCAGGATGCTTCAATAGCAGCCTTTAGCCCATTTGCATAGTTGGGTCTGGTGTCTCAGCTTCTTCCTCACAATAACCCACAAATTCTCTATGGGGTTCAGGTCAGGGAAATTGGCAGGCCAATCGAGGACCGTAATGCCATGGTCAGCACACCATTTACTGGTGGTTTTGGCACTGTGGGCAGGTGCCAGATCATGCTGGAAAATGAAATCATCATCTCCATAGAGCTTTTCAGCAGATGGAAGCATATAGTGCTCTAAAATCTGCATTTACTCTGGACTTGATGAAACACAGTGGACCAACACCAGCAGCTGACATGGCTCCCCAAACCATCGCTGACTATGGGAACTTCACACTGGATTCCAAGCAAGTACGATTTTGCTTCTCTCCATCCGTTCTCCAGACTCTGGCACCTTGACTTCCTTCGTCTGAAAAGAGGACTTTGGACCACTCTGGAACTGTCCAGTGCTTCTTTTCCATAGCCCAAGTCAGACGCTTCTTCCGTTGTCTTGAGTTCAGAAGTGGCTTGACCATGGGAATAAGGCTATTGTAGCCCATTTCCCGTACACGTCTATGAACAGTGGCTTTTGATACCTGGACTCCAGCTTCAGTCCACTGTCTTTGAAGCTCCCCCAAATTCTGGAAGTGAGTCTTCTTCACAATGCTGTTAAGGCTGCGGTCATCTCCCTTGGTTGTGCAGCGTTTCCTGCAACATTTCCCCCTTCCAACAGACTTTTTGTGGATGTGCTTTGAAACTGCACTCTGTGAACAGCTTGCTCTTTGAGAAATTTCTTTTTGTGTCTTACCCTCCTGATGGAGAGTGTCAATGATGGTCCTCTGGACAGCAGTCAGATCAGCAGTCTTCCCCATACTTGTGATTTAGTTTACTTAACCAAGCTGAGTGTTTTTCAAGGCTCAGGAAACCCTTGCAGGTGTTTCGAGTTAATTAGACCATTCAAATGATTAGTTGAATACCCTACTAGTATACTTTTTCATATTCTAATATTTTGAGATAGGATATTTGCGTTTTCTTAAGCTGTATGCCATAATCAGCAGTATTAAAATAATAAAAGGCTTGCAATATTTCAGTTGGGTTGTAATGAATCCAGAATGTATGACATTTTTGTTTTTTTAATTGCATTACAAAAAATAAATAACTTTATCACAATATTCAGATTTTCTTAGACAGTCCTGTAGATTGGTAGATTAAATTGTCACAGCAACACAAAGCAGCTGAAATCTGATTGGACCAAATAACTGGACTGGTAGCAGCCAAGAGAAAGAAAACAAATTTTACCTTCAAATTCAGCTTGTACATTAAGACACAAGCAATAGAACCTGTTCGGATTTTTAGTTAGGCCCTTCATTGATTCTCTTTTTACGTGCATCCATATTTCATCAGTTATGGTCCTGATGCAGCA
Organism: Syngnathus floridae; assembly: GCF_059516105.1. NCBI lineage: Eukaryota > Metazoa > Chordata > Actinopteri > Syngnathiformes > Syngnathidae > Syngnathus > Syngnathus floridae. The sequence goes on from NC_142431.1 coordinate 7,722,310, forward strand.
GTTAAGAGCTTCACTGAGCACAGTGGATGGTTCCACGTTGGGTGTGTCTACATCTTTGTGTGTGTGTGCGCGCCAATCAGAGTTGAGCCATTTCAAGGACAAAGGGTGAGTCATTGCTTTGATGCTAATGCCACGTAGCTGAGCAGACAATATTCAAGTGACCGTGGCCTCTCTAATCTGCCAAATTAAAAATGTCTAAAGTGTGCACTATTCGGCAAAGTTGTACCACTTACAGAGGTGGCTTTTTTTCCCCACACGCCTCAAACCGTGTTACGATTGCTCCAATTGCATGTAGCGTGGAAAAAAACATAAAGCAGATTTTGAACATTAGCAAGCTGAGATGGTCTCGATCGAGTGGAAAAACTAAACAGATACACCGTGTCGCCAGATGCTTCTCACAAATCATATCCAAATATGTCCATCTGTATATTTTTATGACACTTAGTCCACTCGTAGCTTTGCGCTAGTTGATTGGAAAAAGCATGAAATCCATCAGCTGATAAAGACGCGTCACTATCACATCTGTGACACTTTGATGAAGGCAGAAGAAACTGCCGAAACATGTCAGGTAATGAACCTAAAACAACTTGTTTGATATAAAAGAAACCAGTGAAGTGAAGTAAGCATGAAATGTTCTCTGGGAATGCATTTCGAATCCCCTGATGGTTGGAAAAAAAAAATTCTTCATCAAGATGGGGTAGTGGATTTTTTGGTTGCGCAATAAATGAGCAGATTTCTATTAGATTATTTTATTTTATTACTTTAATGTCTTTATTCAAAATTAATTCATCGGGGGAAACAAGGTTGTCTGGCTAATTAAAAGCATACTTTGAATCAGTGTCAAACCCTTTCCCTGGTCATGTGATGCCTATCATGTGTTTCTCGGAGGTCACCAAATGGGCGCATATTTATTTCAACCCGGTTAGAGAATCAGCCCCCCCTCTTGGGTCAAACACTGGGCAGCAATCTCGATTAGTGCCGTGTCATGAGCGGCGGTCTTCCCTGGCACCCGGCTGTTGTTTGCTGTTCAAGTGCGAGCCACATAAAACCAAGTTGGTGATGAAAAGCAGATAAACGATCTGTGGGTGGTGCAGTATGGTGCTTTTTGGGTTCAAGGGTTAGAAGCACTGATGTAGGTAGAGCACGGGACAGGTGTTTGCATCTCTTCCTCTCAAAAACGCAATATAACCGGACGCAGCTGTGCCACGTACGTTATCTGGAGCAGTTCTCAGTATTTATCTAAGAACATGACAAAAAAAAAAAGAAAATATGTATTTGTATATATTCTGTATTTGTCCACTTCATTTCATATTGATTGAAAATAAAGATACCAAAGGCTAGTGTATAGCTTAGCAACAATAGCTAATATTTATGTGCTAAGGCAGAAAATGTTCTTTAAAATGTTTCTCTGGGGTTTTAAAAAAAAGCAAACAAATCTGGTTTATAAATTATGTTGATACAGCGTGGAATAAAAGCTTTAGTGCAAAGCTGAAAATACAACAAAAGAAATCAAAGGGACATCGGATGTAAAAAAAAAAAACATGTACACGGTAAATCGCCACGCATTATTTGACAGCACACATCTTGACAGGTTGACAGTCAGCAGCCACATTAGCAAACATCCTTCGGGTGAGAGAAAATTGTTTTCTTAACTATTCTTATTTATTTTCTACATACAATACAGTACTTGTGACTACTTGGTAACTTTATTTTGTACACAATATAAATACCAAACAGCTAAGCAAAAATAGCTAATAATTTTGCGCTAAGGCATTATTTTACTCACTAAAAACACTATATACTATCTTAAAACTACAACTAAATATTTTTCTCTAAATTGTTAACCACTGTGTACAACATCTGAAGCCACATTTTTTTTTTTTTTTCAAAGTCAAAGTCAGCTTTATTGTCAATTTCTCCACATGCCAAAGACACACAAAGAAACCGAAATTTCGTTCCCCCCTATCCCACGGTGACAAGACATGGCTCACAACAGACAAACAGTAAACAAGTATAACAAAAGCGTGCTGAATAAATAATGAATAAATAACACAACAATAAATAAATAAATAATTAATTAATTAAGAGGAGCGTAAAAACGCGTACAGCAGACATTCCCGAAAATAGCGCAACAGTGCCGCACGCTACGCAGAAGGGGGTAGCGAGTTCAGGGCCCTAACACATATAACCTATTGTATTTGTTTTATTTATATTTATTTAACAACTGTCTTTGTTTGCTTTCGGGGATATAAATCTCTTCTGCTGGCCTTTGCGGAGTGATTTCGGAGACGGCCTGTTGTCACCGATGCCGTAGCCAAGAAATATATGAGGCCCAGCGCAATTAAAGACAAACAAATGGAAAGCAGTGAGAGAAGAGTCCGATGAGAGAGATCATTGTCTTGTAGTGCTCAGTCCAGTAGAAACAATGAGTGTGTCGTAGCTATTTGCAAAAACGCTCCACCTCTTCATTTAATCCTTTAGGGATAAAAAACACAATATATACATATATCATAAAAGTCATACTTCAAGAAAATAAAAAGTGTGTGGACCCATCCTGTTTTTCTTTCTCGTAGCAGATGTTAACGGTCTCAGTCTGTCTTTTGGTCTTTGTGGAGTACCACGTTGGCCACGGAGACAGCAGAAAAATGCTCAACTGGCTGCCAAACTTGTACATGTTCTGCCTGACAAAAGAATTCAGCATCAAGTTTTTGGCTCGGTTGACTTCTAGGACTGAAACGTGATCAAGGCAAATAGGATTTTCTTGAAGATGAAAGCAACAATCAATTGTCAAGATTTAGATGTGTGATGCAGATCACATTTGGGCCACGCTGACAAGAGAACAAAAATATATTTAAAATTACTTTGAGTCATAAAGTGGTTAAAAAACGTTGGCCATATTGTTCCCTTAAAGACATTTGGGGTAGCGGGGGTCCAATTTGGATGAGGTGTGCTGACAAAGTGAGTCAGGTGTTGAGGGGGAATCTTGGGAATGTTGGAGAATGGGGGGGGGGGGAATTCTGGGAATGAAAGTCATGGGGTAGACTAGGGCAGGACGGGGTCGCTGCAGGGCTAAAGGTCCACTGGCTAGATCACATAGATCTGATCGGACGTGTTGATGGCTGGAAAAGGACCATTTGCAAGGTGGGCGGGGTTGCAAAATTTTAGGAATTTTTAAAGTTGGAAACTTTCCAAGGGAATCTAGTACGTGACATTTACACTATGTGGACCAAAGCCCATCCAGTTTTTTTCTGTAACACCAAATATTTGTGACATTCAAATGTGGGACTAGTATACAGCCTTGTGGCACACCACCTGCATCCAGCTAGCATGTGTGTCGCACTTTATCAATGGCATTTTACATTCACATGAGATTCCTGCGATTTCTCATTGAGTTCCAGGATCATGTCCAGAACATTGAGCAGCATTACAAAGATTTTTTTGGACTACAATTAGAGATCGTAAATATTCAGACTCCCCCAGTCATCTTTAAAGAAGTATTAGAGGAGGGATGATAACTGATAACTACTTCAAATATCTCTCTCAAAATATTTGCACCTGTCAAAAACAACACTCATTTTAATCATGCCGATTTTGGACTGAGCAGCTGTATTTGCGTCTGTATACAGTTCTGTTTTGGAAATTCATGAAATGGAACCACTGCATCCCATGGCTTATCTTTTACAGCCATTGTTTAAAAAAAAAAAAAAAAACACTTTTATTAAGGAAGTCATTTATCTTTTGAGTTTGTATCCTTTAGTCTCGTGCCAAGCCAAACTGACCAGTTCCAAGATAGCTTAGAAATGGAAATGATGCATCTTTTCGAGTGAAATATCTCTTCCTGTGCTTTCAGTACCTGCACAAGAATGGACAAATCTCCAGCCTGACCAGTCTGATTGGACACTCGGAGGACAACACGCTGGCAGAAGGTGTGTGTTGTGTTTGTGTTCTGAGTCTTATTTGCAAATGTAGTCCAAGATCTGCTTTGCACACACTTTGCAAGGGTTTATTCATAAAATGTGTTCACATGGATGAGACATGCGAGCCGGTGATTAATGCGTCCAATTTATTTTGATTGCGCGCTTCCATCCTCAACCTGCGGCGCTTCATCCCCGCAGCTGCACGTGTTTATTATCTCGGCCGTTGCTATTGTGTCAAGCTCTATCTGGGAGGGCCGCAGGGGCGTGTATAAACCCTCCCTAAATATTTAGCAGGCCGTGACCCGGGCCCCGCGCAAAGCAAGCCTGCGTGATTCATAATACGCGGCGGCCCAAGGGTAAGCGGTAACCGAACACGACTTAAAACGCAGAGAAATGTCACATACCGCGCTTTCAAATAAGCACTTTAATAAGCTATTTCATTAAGCGGCGCTGTCCGTTTAGAGAGTAACCCGACTCCCTCTTTTTCATGCGCGGCTTCACGATGGATGAGGTGATGAGAGTTGTTCAACTGTCACGTTATGAGTCCTTAAAGAGAAAGTTAATGTGACAGTCTTTTTTTTAATTGTATTTTAGTTACATTTTAGCAGCTTCTGTATTCGCTAAGCTAACATATCACCTGACGTAGCATAGGATGCTAATTTTGCACCTTCGTGGTTCTATTAACATGCTGTATTGTCTTACAAGGACCTTGAGATGGATATCAAGGACATAGAATAAAAGCGCAAACACTTTTCCATACATGCCAAACAAGTGAGCTTGTTAGAAAGCTTCAAGGCTGCGGCTAGAAATATCACGGGGAGTGAAAGGAAAGGGAGCTTTTCACACAATGAGCGATAGAGCGAAAGGTATTCCAGCACTCCTCGGACATTGAGTCTGCGAGCTGATAAACTGCCACGGTGGGAGACGGGAAGTGCAATCTACCTGATAACGGCCAAACACAACAAAAAAGAACAAGGCTGCTCATCAAAAGGACAAAAAAAGACAACACACACATCAGTGCGTATCGTTCACTAGTCCTGAATTGAACTAGTACTTCGTTTATTTCGTCGAGTGGCCAATTTTGTGTCCAGCGCCATTCAAACTTGCTCAACTTGTGTCAATTCCTCCCTCCGAAAGCAAATAGATTTATGAAGGAAAATTATTTTACTCATGGTGAAATTTAATTAGACAAATGTTTTCAATATAGTCAGTCAATGTTATCAAGTGTAGTCGACCTACTAGATCTAGGTCATGATGCCTCGGCACTGCTATATAGACAATGAAAACAAAGCAAACTGAAGCCTATGTTTCCAATTTTAAAACATTTTAGATATTTTTGTCAGCTATATAGCGTAAAATCATAGTAGCGCAAACTCAAAGATTTCAAACTCTACAAACAACAACTCGAGTGGAATTCCATTGCGCTTTTCCAAGTTGGATCTGAAATGACCAATTTTGTGGAATGCGGCATTAAATATAGAGCTGAAGGTTTTATAGTTGTACAAGTTCATGGAGAGAACAATATTAATAATATAAGACGACACTTTTTTGATCGAGTACTACGCGGGGACGCTTCTTGGCAGTCTTGCCGCCTGATGAGTTCATGTGTGTCGAGTGAGTCCAAAAGAATGTGGTTGATGTAATGTATTGGCCACAGATTCGAGCGTCCCTCCCTGATGACTTGCAGACTGCACAAGTGGACAGATGTTGAATTTTGGGGGGGAGGTGAACAAATGCTGACTCAGTGATTTTTGGGAAGATGTGCTGACAGTTAAGTCAATTTGCAGGACTGCTGGACGTCATTTATCAGTAAAACGGTCTGGAACTGTTTAGATACGACTCGGGCCATCTGAGTGTTGTGTTCATCGTCCTAAAATATGCAGCCTCTCCCTTCAATTAAGCTTCGCATCGTGTTTGCCAATGCTGGAAACGTCACCGTCACGCAAACCAGTCGCGGCTCTGCCTGTATTGCTTTCACATTCCAACTTTTGCTCAAACTATGCTCGGTGTGAATGCTTTTAAGAAAAGAAGAGGAGTTGGCGAGTTCATTTCAGAGTGGAGTGCTCGAAAACACAGTCCCAGGAGATCCATTGTCTTCCATCTCAGTAGCATGTTTTATTTAGATGCCCATTATGAAGTGGGTGCTCGAGGGATGCCCATCAGGAGAAGACGAGACCTCTATTAGGAAGCCGTCATTCATCATGATTGGATGAGAGGCCTTTTTGTCTTCTCGCCAGTTTCCAGTAGTGAGGAAGGAAAATATCAATATGAGCTCATCAACATCTGATTTGTTCAGATTTTTACTCAGTCGAGTCATGCCAAAAGTTTGACTAGCAATGCAAAATAAAAACTGGCCAGATTAGAATTTACTTGACAACAAAGAGAGGCTGAAACCTGATTGGACAAAAACTCTTACTGTTCATATACAGCTAAAGAGAATAAATTGTTGGGAAAAATTAATGAAATTTCATGAAACAAATACTCAAAATGGGGTACGAAAGTCCTGAACCTCCCCGGAGCTCGCTCATATCTGCAGGCGATGCTCTCTCTCACATCTTTCCTGGCATCAGGGAACCTAATCTCCTCTGCCTCAACCCCTAACCTCCCCCAGGCACAAGGAGGCTTGAGTGAATGGAGAAGGAATGCGGCCCACTCCTCCTCCTCCTTCCTCCATGGTAGACCCCCACTCTCCCACCATCTATAATGCCATCATCTCATCACATTTAGGGAGCTTCTCTATGTAGTCAGGACAAAATTTCAGTGAAACCTAGCTAGCTAACAAACATAGCTAATCAACTCAATCTGTGTTTTTCCTAAATATATCTGACCAAGATAAAGTGAAAAAAAGCTTTTTCGTTATGAAGTACTCTGTTAGCCTTGGCTCTTCTATATCCACTTTTTTTTTACAACTAACAACAGAAGACAACATATGCCAAGGAGCAACTGTGTAAATTGCTGAGGCAAAAATTTCTGGAATGTCGCGAAAAAGTTGAGGCAACTGACGGCAGAAGGCAAGCCGTGCTAAATATATACTCCTTTAGGGAACTCAACTCTTATACCATAGATTTACCATGAAATACTTGTAGTTTATCTTTTTCTTTAAATACATTTCCACTAGATTTAAAAAGTGTTTTTAATATCTTTAAGTGTGTTTAAATATAAATAATTGTATAAATAATTTTATCGTTCACTTGAACTGAGAAATCTTGAAGCAAGCATGCTGGGCCTCTAATTTGAAAAGCAAAAAGTTTGTTCTCTGTCTTGAAAAGTTTCACCTTTTGCAGGCGGGTCTGGATGTATCCCACGCAATAATCACTTCGTGTCACAGAAATAGTCGCGAAAGCGTGCATGGTGTGTAAACATGGTGTCCCTGAGTCAAGTAGAAACACTCGTCGACTTCATTTCCCTTTTCCGCCATTTATGTCGTTGAGACATTTGTTGGGAAAGATGGGGGGGGTTGAGCCCGTGTTTTTTTTTTTGTGTGTGCGTGTGTCCTGAGTCCGAGATGATGTCATGGGCCGTCTCTGAAGGCAACAAAAAGCCCCTCCACCCAAACTAGCCCACCCCTCCATGCATCCCCACCCTCAAACATTCCTGCGCTAGACCTGTTATTATAGTTTAGCTTATTATCAGTTATCAAAAAATGTAGCTTACGTATGTGTGTGAGAATCAAATGGACAGCGCGTTGTTGGATTTTGTCCACAATTTAGGGACCGTGCTATCTGCGCCTCACGGCAAAAGCCCTAGCCAATCACCTGTTATCCAATTTACTCACCGCATGCTCGTTTTATTTCTTCAGTTTTAGGAAAATGCTAAGCAGAAATTAGACTTACACAGGTTGGTTGAGTTCAATCACAATTCTTGTTAAGAAAGCTCTGTTTTTAGGAAAGTACAATACAGCGCTGGCCCCTTCAAGAGCAGAAAGTCTCCATTCAGAAAAGGCAACGTTCAAGGTTGCACATTGTGGGCCGAGTTTGATGGGTGATGAGTCTTTGGGGTGGGGCAAGTTCGAAGGAGAGTCTGATTCCATGGGAGTGGGTACTGGTTCGGTGAGAGCTGGTTCCGTGGGGTTGGGTGCTGATTATGGGCGATTCGATGTATGGGGGCTGTTGTTTTCCTTTCCGTCTTTCAGCCTTGACGATCATCTTTGGCTTGGCTGTCTCCCTCTGGCACCTGCTGGTTTTATCGCCAAGTGACCTTCCTGTAAACATTCTCCTCCATTCTTGCACATACACTGTCGCACCTCATCCATTCATCATTCTTTCAATTTTGTCATTTTGTACGGAATTATGTGAGCTTTTCGCTGTGACATCATCAGTTTATTAATGTTCCCTGACTATGCAAAGTTTGTACTCACCACTTACCATGTTTTTGTTTGTTTGTTCTTTTGATACTCCATGTACTTGCTTACGTCCTCATATTCTTAGTTTAATCATGCTTTCAACCATATCTTTTCTTTGTTAGGCAAAATATTTCCCTCAGTCCAGAACGTTCAGTGGTAATCGAAAACTGGCGTCTAGCATTAGTCAAAACACAAGATACAATCAAGTACTGAACATTTTTAGATGACTTTGGCAGTGTCTGTGATTTAGAAAATCATCAGGCATGCATTAAACAGTTCCTTAAGGGTCATTAAGCTATTCAGGCAATATGTCAAAAAACATTTGTTATTTCAAAGTGCTCAGAAATATATATCAGATCATAAAGTTATAAAAACCTTTCTCACTACCACTTATAAAAAATGTCTAGATATGGCTTCTTTATTGATTTGGTGTGTAGGTATAATTATATGCTTAAAATGTTTCTTTTATTTATTTAATATGTGAATATACTTGTCTGCTTATGTACTTTATTCAATGAGGTTTGAGCATATCTGTTTTTTGTAGCTAGGCAGGACTTTTTGTATTTCGACCCCATTCCTTCAGCGTTCATAAAAGTGTAGGCACGCATGAGTCATGTGGAGGAAGTCAGGGCGTAAAAGGAACAGTGGGTGGGTTGGTTTGAGGGGGGGGGGGGGGGTCCAAGCCATGTACTCCCACCATCAACTATTTGATACATTCCCTCCTGCGTGACTCACAACACACTGCACAATAGTACTTGTGCAGAGTGACATATTTACTTCATGTGTCACTGCATGGCTTGAAAACCTCAATGGTGTGTCATGTCCAATGAGTCGCTTCAATTAAATTCAATTTAAAAAGACTCAGTCGATTGCTATTTTAATTAAATGTAAATAGTTGGAGATTTCCTCCATATTGACATCACTGTCTTGTTACTGTGGCAAAAAAAAAAAAAAGTACTTTGGGGTTTGAATTTTGTTTTCCAAGATACTACAAGGTTTGTTTGGTGGGAGTTAACGCAACTCTCTTTACAACAAGCAAAATTATTGGCAGATAAGAGAACAAATCATAAAAAGGGCTGCTTCAAGTTCTTTAATTTCAGACCCAGTTAAACTTTACTGTCAAACAAAACATTAAACAGAGAAAAATACATGTTGTGTATTTCAAACAACCACATAACTTTGTATCAAACGTCTGCTAGCTTAATGCTGACACAAAATGGGTAACGCCATAGATTAGCATCTCATTGGCTGATTAGCACCCACAGGAAATTGCATCAGTGAAAAAGAAACCCAAATTGATATTAGAAAGGTGTCAAAAATGAGAGAAAAGGTAGTTGCGTATTTGTGTGACTTCGACTCGCAGACAGCACTCAATTCAAATTACCGTTATCACCCGTGCTAACAAATTTACACATTCCTGTAGAAACAAAGCAGAAGATTACAGAACACGACGCTGTTTATCTGCATTCCGCCTCGTCTGCCTCCACCTTCATAGGAATTCCGAATGAAATGCGTTTAAATCATTGCGAGGGGCTCATTAGCAATTTTAGGGGGGGGGGGGCAACTATCACCTTGAAACACCATTCTTGGCTTTGAAGGACTGAGGTCGAAATACAAAAAGTCCTGCCTAGCTACAAAAACAGATATGCTCAAACCTCATTGAATAAAGTACATAAGCAGACAAGTATATTCACATATTAAATAAATAAAAGAAACATTTTAAGCATATAATTATACCTACACACCAAATCAATAAAGAAGACATAACTAGACATTTTTGATAAGTGGTGATGAGAAAGGTTTTTATAACTTTATGATCTGATATATATTTCTGAGCACTTTGAAATAACAAATGACTTTTGATATATTGCCTAAATAGCTTAATGACCCTTTAGGAACTGTGTAATGCATGCCTGATGTTTTTTCTCTAAATCATGGACGCGGCCAGAGTCGTCTTGACCGTTCAGTACTTGATTGTATCTTATGTTTTGACTAATGCTAGACGCCAGTTTTGGATTACTACTGAACGCTCTGCACAGTGGGAAATAGTTTGCCTAACAAAGAAAAGATACGGTTGGAAGCATGGTTAAACTAAGAATAAGCAAAGACATAAAGTATCAAAAGAACAGCAATAGATTAATGATGTCACAGCCAAAAGCTAACATAATTTCGTACAAAATGACAAAATTGAAAGAATGAGGTACGACAGTGTATGTCCAAGATTGGAGAAGAATGTTCACAGGAAGGTCACGTGGAGATAAAACCAGCAGGTGCCAGAGGGAGCCAGCCAAGGACTCGGCCAAAGATGATCGCCAAGGCCGAAAGACGGGATGGAAGACAACAGCCCCCACACACACCGAATCGCCCATAACCAGCACCCACTCCCATGGCGAACTTGCCCCACCCCAAAGACTCATCACCCATCAAACTCGGCCCACACTGGCATGTGCAGCTGATATGAGCTAACCAAAGAACCTTGAACGTTGCCTTTTCTGAATGGAGACTTTCCGCTCTTGAAGGGCCCAGCGCTGTATTGTACTTTCCTGAAAACAGAGCTTTTTAAACAAGAATTGTGATTGAACTCAACCAACCTGTGTAAGTCTAATTTCTGCTTCAGTGTCTTAGCATTTTCCTAAATCTGAAGAAATCAAACGAGCACGCAGTGAGTAAATTGGATAACAGGTGATTGGCAAAGGCTTTTGCCGTGAGGCGCAGATAACGCGCTCCCTAAATTGTGGACAAAATCCAACAGCTTGTTTAAAGATTTTGATCTCAACTTGCTTGCAACTCAAAGATTTAGATTTGTTTATGGCCAGTATGGATTTTTATAGTTCAAATCAATATTTTATTATTTTTCTTTTAAGTCCATTTGAAAGACTCCAACTGAAAACTTTATTGTGGGTATTCAATAAAACCATTCAAAGCGTCGCCATTCAGACAAGAGCGGCTTAACAAATGCCAGGAAGGTTATGTCCTGTACCAGAAGTGTTACGCTTGACCACTTTTTCAGCCAGACTGTGCCAGTGTGTCTTTGGGGCCACAGCATGCGTATTAAGGTCAGAAAAGGAGTCGTTGCGCGTCAGACGGATTTGGTGGCGGAGGGCTGGGGGGGGGGTCCATGCAGTTTGATCACATACAATACTTTTTATTGTTTAAAAAAAAATGGGTCACTTCCTTGAAGAAGTGCATAATGATGAGCTGTAGTCAGGCTGAGGCGGAAGGGCAATGGAGTGGGGGGGGGGGGGGCGTGCTAGTAAAGGTGGAAGGGGGGGGGGTCATTCTGAAGAGCTGAAGAAAGGAGGGCGGTGGTGGGAGAGGGAGGCAGGGGTGGTCCCAATGTGACATGCGTGTCAGTCTGTTGAAATGTGTGTGAGGCGGCTCGCCCGGCACACACGGGCCACGGAGCAGCACAACAGCAACTCCGACTAGTGAAGGGACACTCTGAATTACTTGTTGAGAATTTATTCTGGGTTCTTCTCATTTTTGTGGGTCTTATTTTTTTTAAAAACTTAAAAATAAACAGGATTTTTTTGGGGGGGACTTTCACAAATGCTTGGAACAATTACTTTAACAGGTAGGCTTAATTGTTTTGATATTTTATATATGTTTTTACAATACTTTTATTTAGTTTTTGTTGTTTTATTTCATGTGAAATTTGTCCTAATTTTTTATGGGGTTTTGTTTCCATGAATGGGTATTGCCGAGGCCATTGTTTTCCTGAGGGTGTGGTTCTATAGTGGTGAGTTCTACTACTAGAATGGAGTGTAGCCCAACTTCTAGTGACCCAGTGGGCTGCACTCCCAAGGTTTTTTTTTCTTTGAGGGCAGGGGGTCTCTCCACAGTTGTCTTTATGATATAAATGAAGAGCAACAGTTGCCTTTTTATCATACACAAAGTGTCACAGCTCGGGCCAACTTCCATTTTGTCGTCATGTGAAGCGTTTCATTCGATTAGAGTGGGATCATAATTCCCACTGGGGTTGTTGGGTTGAAACCACAAAGAGCAGCAGGGGGTCTGTTGGGTGGGGGGGGAGTAAGAGAGGGTGGCATGAAATGAATCTGATTCTTGCTGGTCTGTCTCTGGTCTTCTTGGGTTTCACAAATGTAGTGGTTGCTTTTTATTACTGTGGATGTGATGAGTACCACTCCTCTCAGAGTGGCGCCTCAGAGACACTCTGACCACACCTTAGTTTGGTGTGTGTGTGTGTGTGTGGGGGGGGGGGGGGGTCGTCTTTGTCAGTTTTGGGGGATGTGAAAGCCGAGTTGGCCTCTTTTTTTCTCCTTAACTGACTTCTTTTGTTTGCATAGCTGCCGCTGCTTCAGATGAGTCATCTTAATATAGATTTGCATACATTTGGGAGAAGTTGGTAAATAAGTGTCAGCTTTCTTCTCAACAGTAGTTGCAGCTGTGATCCAATATGACTGTTCTACTTTCGTACTATATTCCAATTGCTTCACCCCAAAATGTTTTTTTTTATTTTTTTTTTATTGGACACGAACCCCACAGGAAAAAAAGTTGGAACTTGGGGTTTTTACCTCCAGCCGACCAACCGCCCCCACACCCTTGGAAAGAAAAAGAACCCGTCCAGCCACCTTCTCGACCCCCTGCAGCCTCACCTCAGAAACACTCTTTGTGGTACAGTCGTTATTTAAAGCACACACACCGACGCCCCTCCCTTCCCTAAATCAAATCATTCCAGGGGTGTTGTGTGTGTCTGTAAAACAAAACAAAAAAAACTGAGATCAAAAAGACAGCAGAGATGCCAGCAGTGTGTTAAATCCACACGACTCCGGGTTTTATGATGGTGTAGATACACATTACCTCATCCGGCAAGTCTGACCCGCACTTTACAACTTGACTTAAGAGGAGGAGGCGGCAAGTTGAGTTTGTTTGGCTTGCCCATGAACGACTTTATTTTGTAAATATGTTGAATCTTGTCAAGTTTGCGACCGCCCCTGCCCCCCCTCTTTGTTTTCACAGGCCGCAGTAGGATTACAAGGCCATTGTGTTGTGCCTTGAAGAAGGCGGTTCCTCATCTATTTCGCTGTGGTGGAATGTGGGTCAAGGGGACTTAATTCAAAGAGGGTGGGCGTAAGGCTCTCAGTGTTTGCTTTAAGAAATGTAAAATAAAATTTAGCTGTGCTTGAGTTAAGTGAGACAGTGTTTAGGAGAATCTGGAATAACATAGCACACATTCCTGCCTGAGTTAAATCCATACATAGAACGTCGGCGCGTCCTCAACAACACGTTGCTTTTTTTACATAATTTCCTCGAAACTTTAACATGCTTCAAATGTTTCTTGTCTCACACTAAAATATCCCAAGAATGCTGTGAGGTTATAATTGTGGGTACCATTTTTTATCTGTGGGGAAAGACCAACGTTTTTTTTTTTTTTTTTCTAAATAGCACAAGAGAACAGTACCTTAGAATTACCCACATTTTTTTTGACTGCTCGCGGTTCCTTCAGTTTTTCTTTAAAGGGGGTGTGCGTAATCGGGTAATGTTATATCTACAAATTTGTGACTCGTGGAGTATTGGGTGACTGTTTTGAAAGCTGGGTGTAGAAAATGGACTGTACCCTTTTACGAAGTAAATTTTGCTGAGAGCTAATATTGATTTATCTAACAAAGTGCCATTTTTGTTACTTCCTCATCCTTTCAGTTGGCCAGCCAGATGGTGTGTCTGTGGCTCAGAAAGAGGACACCTCAGAGACCATGGACACCATCGCAGACGAGCAGGCTTCTCAGGTAAACGGTGAGAAAACAGAGAAGGAGTCGCCCGACGACATCACTCCTGTTGAGGAGAAGGCAGCGGAGGAGAAGCCCAACGAGACAGGCGAAGTGGGCTTCAAGAAAATCTTCCGCTTCGTGGGCTTTAAGTTCACCCTGAAGAAGGATAAGAGCGAGGAGAAAGAGCCCGTGAAGCTGCTGACGGTGAAGGATAAGGAGGGAGATGCGGTCAACAGAATCGATGAGGCGGGAGAGAACGGGATCACGGAAAAGGCAACCAACACTGAGGCTGAGCTCATTGAAGATGCTAAAAATGTTGAAATCCCAGACGATCCTGGTGATGCCACCGAGACCTCAGATGAAGCCGACAAGGATGAAGGCGCCGAGAAAGGGGACGAGGCCAGTCCGCCACCCCAGGAGGCTGCCTTGTCCCCCTTCAGGAAGCTGTTCAGTACCAACCTCTTCTCAAATCTGCGAAAGAAGTCCAGCATCAAGAGGACCAAAGAGGAGGAAGGCAAGGAGGTAGCTGGTGAGGATGAAGCTGCTAAGCTAGAAGAAGGAGAAGAAAGCAAGGAGGACGGAGCGACCACTCAAGAGAAAGAACAAGCCGAAGAGGAAGCCCCAGCATCACCCAACGAAATGAAACCCGAACTGAGCTCGGAGACTGACGTCACCATCGATAGCCCTACTTCTGATGAGACGAAGCCAGAAGAGGAAAAAGCAGAAGAAAAGAAAGCTGCAGCAGAGATGACGTCTGATTCTGAACTTACGGCTTTGCAAGAGAAGGCAAAACCCCAAGGAAGCCCTCTAAAGAAGCTTTTCACCGGTGCTGGCTTGAAGAAACTCTCCACTAAGAGCAAGAAGAACAAGAAAGATACTGAGGTGAAACTGACAGAGTCTGGGGAGCAAGCAGGAGAACTTCAGTCCTCTATGGAATCCACAGAAGAGGCAAAAGCTGACAGTGGGCCATCATCTCCAGAGAAATCAGGAGAACATGTTGCTGAAGCTGAGGCGGCGCAGTCCGACTCCACACAGGAACCCGAAGGTGAAGTTGTCTCTGATGGAGAGAAGAAGAAGGAGGGAATCGTGGCCTGGTCTTCCTTCAAGAAACTTGTGACACCCAAGAAGCGTGTGAAACGATCTTCAGAGAGCGACGATGAGATGCCAAGTGAGAAAGCGGCAAAGTCAGCGACCTTGTCGTCTTCTGAAAGTGCTCCGTTGGCAAACGAGAGTGGGGAGGAGGAAGCCAAAGAGGACAAACCTTCTGAGGACGAGAGCAAAGCTGAAAATACTGAAGAGAAGCTGGTGAGCAGCGCAGAGGAACCCAAAAAGAAGATGGACACGTCAGTCTCCTGGGAAGCTCTGATGTGTATGGGAGGACCCAAAAAGAGGACCAGGAAGACTTCTGATTCTGACGATGAGGAAACCAAGATTGAAGAGGAGAGTCACGTGACCGCCGGAGAACAGGACAAGCAGGAGGACAAGACCGAAGCAGCTGCTGCAAACTCTCAAAATGACGAAGAAGGCGCTTCCTCCCCAGAACCTCTGAGTAGCCCACCTGAGAGGGAGTCGACCTGGGATACGCTGAAACGCATGGTCATGCCAAGAAGTAAGTCCAAAACTGAAGAGAAGACAGAAGAACAAGTTCAGCCAGAAAGCGAAACGCCAAAGGAGGAGTCGTCATTCTCTCTGAAGAAGTTCTTCCCTGGTCTCAGAAAGAAGAAAACTGAAAAACAAGCGTCCACCGAGAGCGAGGAGGACTCCGACACCCCGGCTGTCGTTCCTCTCTCTGAATATGACGCACAACAGGAGGTCATCCAGGAACAAGCAGCAGAGGAAACCGTGGCTCCGGCTCAAGCGTCCTTGGATGAAAGATCTCCATCTTGGATCGCGGCCGTGGTGGAGCGCGTCGATGACAAGCACGACGAGCTGAGCGACATCACCGAAGAAGCAGAGAACATCGCCACGCCCAAGTCCGTTGACACTGGCAATTTGGAGGATGACGCCGAGGAGCACGTCGGACGGAGGTTGTCGGTAGCCGAAGTTGCTCAAACTCCTCCTTCAGAAACCACCAGCGGTGAGCCCGAGAGACCCCAGGATGAAAACGCTCAGCAGTTTGTGGCAGCCATTAAGGCCCAAATAAGTGAAGTTCCACCCATGACATCTGTGATCTGCGAGGACGCATCAGTTGAGATTGCCTCTGAAGAATCCGAACCAGCTTTGGAGCAAGCCGATTCCAAATCTCTTCGTCTGTTGGCGCCGCATACCCAAACTGAGACCACAGCCATCTGCATTGGCATGGAAACCAAGGAGATTGACGAAGTCGCTCTGGAGGAACCTGCGACTGAGATCACAGAGGGCCTTCCCGTCATCGCCGACGCCCACAGCACCGAGGTCTTAGAAGAAGAGGAGGCGGTAAAAATGGAGGAGGCCGTTGTCACGGAAGAAGCACTGCTGAGCGCCCAAGTTCAAGTGAGAACCGTCGAGGTCGAGCTGGCCCAAAGCTCACTGAGCGAAGCATTGGAGGTTCAAACCGCAGAGGAGAGCTGCGAACCCGCGTCGACGACGGTCGCCGTCGTCAACTCTTTGCTGGAGCCACAAGTTGCGGAGGCCGTCGCGAATGTGGCCGACGACGCTCCGATCGTTGTCGTTACACCAATGTTGGAAATCGCCGCGCCTCTGCAAAACGGAGACGTCACCAAGCCGAGCGTGCAGATCAAGGAAGGAGAACTCCCCTGTGAAACGGTCGCCTCGAGTGAGCAGGTTTGCGTCATCTCCGAATCCGTCGTCCTGGTCAGCCCGGCCCTTGCGAACCAAGTGTCAACCTCCGACGTGTTTGAGCCAGAAGATGTCACAGAAACCAAAGGCGACAAAGAGGTCTCCAGTCAAATTGAAGCCCAGAGCTTGGTCATCGCCCAGTCCGTCATTCAGGATGCTGTGGAGAAAGTTTCAGAGCAGCCCAAGACCCCAGAGTCCTCCACAACACCAGTCCAGGCAGTGATAACCACAGAAGAGGAGATCTTGGCGGAGGTCCCAGTTATCACCGACACCCGTACCCCCATCATCAAAGACGAACCGACAGAGAAACCTCTTTTCGTCGCCACGGAATGCAAAACAGCTCCCGTTGAGGTGGCGGCGATCCTCAACGCTTCTGCAGTGGAGAACAGAGAATTTGAGAAAGGCTTGAAGAAAGCTGTGGAGGTCATTGCAAGTGAAGAATTTGAGGAAGAAGTGGTGGAGATCATTGGCGAGAGTCAGAAGAAATTGGAAGCTGTGAAGGAGGAGATGGAAGAAGACAAACCGCAATCGGAGAAGGAGATCCGCATGCCGGTCCAGGTGGTGCTGCAGACCGCGCAGGTGGTCGAGGAGGAGTCTACCAAAGAGGAGTTGGTGGAGGAATTAGGCAACAACGGCACCGTGGACGGCAGAGGAGACCGGCCGGCGAGCGAGCAGTCGGAAAGTCTCCCAGCGTCGTCAAAGTGCGCCGAGGTGATGGCGCAGGTGATGGAGGTCATTGAAGAGGCGGTGAAGGAGATCCGGCCCGCGTCCACAGAGATTACACCGGTGTCGTGAACAGGTGAGATGGACCACAGAATTTCGTCATTAACCGATCTAACGAGTTTCTCATGTTTTTTTTTTTTTTTTTAAGATCAATGGGCTCTACTTTTATTAGATGGGTTGGACGGGAGGGGTTGGGGTGCCCTCGGCCAGATGAAGAAGCTTTTGTTCAGGCACTGAGTTACCAGGGAAAACTTTGATATCAAAGTAGGAATGCTGTTGTTGCCTCCTTCTTTGTTGGCCGGCCGGGGTCTTAAAAGGAAGTGGTGTGCGAGGGGGGAGATGAACTGAAGGACTGATTATAACCACCCCCCATTTCCTCTTCCCCTCCATCAGCCTTCCTCCAATCTAGCCCAGATCACATTTTTGAGAAATTGTCATTGTTTTGTTTTTGAGTTTGACCTATACACAAAACAGCATTGTAAGTTATAGCTGACATATCCGAAAAATCCACTTGTTGCTCAATAACCTTTAATTCATAAATACTAGTAAATGTATTAATATATTACCTATTATTGTTATATTACTATAATGAATATCTGATCTGGGCACATTCTGAATCGGCGCAAGAAAGTCATTTAGACAGTTTTCTGTTACTTTAACGCCATCTTGTGGTATAAACGTATATTGCAATGAGTTGATAAAATTCACTCAGACTGATTTGTTGCTGTCGTGTGGCCTCACAGGCAAATTGCGGTGTAGCGCAGTCTTTCTGGGGTGCTTCAGTTACTCATGTACTCATGTTATTATTTGCTGAGGTAGTCATTATTAATTATTATTATTAACAGAATACACAGACATCAGGTGGAAAAGGAGAATGTGGAAACAGATTTGTTTTCAAAATAACAATCTGTATACTGTCCAAGTACATTTTTGCATGTCGTTAACCTCTCTCCTTGCCCCCCCCCACCCCCCCAGGATGAGAGTGATGACGAGGATGAAACGGAGGATGATGCTTGGTTAGGACTACCCACTGACACGCTGGGTCCCTTCCTGCCCCGAGACAGACTGGGTCGCCAAGCTTCCTGTCCAATGCCCATACAACCCCCCACAACCCTGCATCCAGCCATGGACGAATGTTTACCTGTGTGTGTGTGCGTGCGCATGTGTGTGTCTGATGTATAGACCTCAGACAAAATCAAAAGGTAAACAGATTGTATATTGTATTTATATCACAAGTATTCTTCCAATCATCCTTTATTTTTTCATGTTGAGCCCTGTTTTTTCTGTTTTATTTCCTTCATCACACATAAAAAAAATATTTTTAAGAATGCCAGAAGCAACAAGTCATGACTAAAGCTAACTGTTGCATACAGCAAGACGTATTATTGTTATTCAAATATTTTTTAGCTGCCATGGTACAAACTGTGATTTCTATTGTCAGTAAAATAAAATTGGAGTAAATTCCCTCATATTCCACATATCTACATAAAACATTTGGTGCCTATTTTACTGTGAAATAACCTTTTCACTTATCTGTCTTAACATAAGTGGTAGGAAAAAACGAGTTGGAGGGTTAAAGGTGCATTTATTTATGAATGCAAGCTACTTTGGACCACAAATCACAAGAGTCTGGAGGTTGCTTAATACATTTTTTCCCAATACATTTGGTTCAGTTGTATCAATGGCTGACACCAGAAAGCTTTATGACCAAATGAGAGAAAAAAAAATCAATTTTTGCTTCATTGTACATAAACAACTTCTCCGAAACTACTTTTTGCCCTCTCAGTCACCTTTGTCTTCACTGTGAGCCTGTTAACATTTGTACAGAGGATGTGTATACCCGACTTGTATGAACTGACAAAGCCTCTTGTTTTAAAAACTAATATACTTAATTCTCCCTAATATTCACATAAGCATGGTTTTAACTGTCTTTTTTTTGTTTTATTTTCCAAGTTGTTAATAGTAAGGATACACAAACGTGTCTATATTTCATTCAATAAAGTTTAGAGGGTGGAGGTAAAGCATGTATTTTGTTTTCGTTCAGAATATATTCAATATTAAAATTTACGTTGGACTCGTGCCCCCTTGTGGCGTAAACTGACAGTACAGTGCTTCAAGATTCAAGAGTTTTTATTCGCCATGTTTGAACGTGCCAAACAAGGAATTTGACTTCGGTACATCACAGCCTCTGTTCAACATTTAGGTGACTAACAACACAAAAATGCCAAATATTCTCAAACATCCCCTGATCTTAAACTCTCAGGAGGGCAAGTAAAAACTCAAAACTCCAACTAGGAGAAATGAGAAACCTTGAGAAGAGACCACAGATGGGAGGATCCCTCTTCCAGGATGACCAGGCTGCAATGGATGCAAAGAGGATACATAGTACTTGACGCAAGAAAGAAAGAAAATTTATTGTTGAATATAATTTTAAAAATATTGAAAAATGAAACTACAATTTAAATTGTATACATTTACACACGCGATGAAACAAATCGAATGCTCAAATGGCGCCTATGTAGCCAATCGGGAGGGCTGGGGCGCGCATGCGAAATGGTGACCGGTGCGTTTGGAAGCACTCGTAAATTAGAAAATTAAGTGTTATGTTAAGTAGTACAGTGGAGCCTCGGTTTTCGAACGTTCCGGTTCTCGAACAACTCGGTATTCGAACAAAAAATTCGAGATTTTTTTGCTTCGGATGTCGGACGAAATTTCGGTTGTCGAACCTCGCGAGATGAGCCGAAGGACCCGCATGCCAACTGACTCCGTTCGTTATTACATTCTCGTTACTCTGAGAATTGCATCAACTCTAATCATGCCTCCAATGGAAGCAAGTGAGAGCAGTAAAGCCATCCTAAAACACAAAGACGCTCTTAAAGCAATGCGACAGTGAGCGCCCGGCGCGCTGCGGTTGCGCGATCGGACCAAATTAAACTCCCTGCGCACTGAGGTCCACTTAAATTTTGGAAGGTACATAAGGACGTTAAAAATATTTTTTGAATTTCAGCGAGGGCTCTGTCACAATAATGCGACCAGCGTGGTGTAGTTGCACGGTCGGCGACGTGCTACATTTGCTCGTTCGGCGGAGCGCTGCAGTTGCGCGATCGGACAAAATTAAGCCCCCTGCGCACTGATGTCCACTTAAATTTGGGAAAGTACATCAGGACTTTAAAAATATTTTCTAAATATCAGCGACGGCTCTGTCACAATAATGCGACCAGCGCGGTGCAGTTGCGTGGTCGGCGACGCGCTACGGTTGCGCGTTCGGCGGTGCGCTGCAGTTGCGCGATTGGACAAAAATGCGCAAATGAAAAAATGCTTAAAAAAGGCGTTTTTTTTTGTTTTTTTGTTTGGAACGGATTAAATTTGTTTCCATTATTTGTAATGGGAAAACATGATACGGAATTCGAACGATTCACTTCTCGAACAGCCTTCTGGAACAGATTGTGGTGATTAGGAAACGTGCAAGTAACATCTCAACAGACCCTTCGCACCCAGGTTGCAGCCTGTTTGAACTACTCCCCTCCGGACGCCGTTATAGAGCTCTGTACACTAAAACCAGCAGACACAGAGACAGCTTCTTCCCCCAGGCTGTCGCTCTGATGAACTCACACCACTCTTAGAGTCTCAGAGTCATTACTGTGCAATAACATCCTGCTTTCCACACCTTTTTTGTTTACACTGTTTGTACTATGTGTCCTCTCTGCATCCATTGCAGCCTGGTCATCCTAGAAGAGGGACCCTCCCATCTGTGGACTTTTCTCAAGGTTTCTCATTTCCCATAGCTGGAGTTTTGAGTTTTTCCTTGCCCTCTTGGGAGTTTAAGATCTGGGGATGTTTGAGAATATCTTTCGTTCTTCACATGTGCTGAGTGTTGTTGTTAGTCACCTAAATGTTGAACAGAGGCTGTGATTTACCGAAGTCAAATTCCTTGTTTGGCATGCTCAAACATGGCGAATAAAAAACTCTTGAATCTCTTGAATCTTGAATCTTGGTCAAAAACCGAGGCTCCACTGTATTCTGGTTTTAAACGAAGGGTTTGAAAAATTGAGAGGTGTAATGTATACCGACGTGAAGTGGTAATTTGTTGGCAGAAACATTAATTATAGGGGCAACGACTATAAAAGCGTTGAAAGTAACTTGTGTCGTTTAACGCTTTATCTTTGAATTGTCTATATTATGTGAACTATGTGTCCACTCTGCATCCATTGCAGCCTGATCATCCTGGAAGAGGGATCCTCCCATCTGTGGTCTCTCTCTTCTCAAGGTTTCTCATTTCCCCTAGTAGGAGTTTTGAGTTTTTCCTTGCCCTCCTGGGAGTTCAAGATCAGGGGATGTTTGAGAATATTTGTCAATTTTCGCACATGTCCTGAGTGTTGTTAGTCACCTAAGTGTTGAACAGAGGCTGAGATGTACCGAAGTCAAATTCCTTGTTTGGCATGCTCAAACATGGCCAATAAAATTCTTGAATCTTGATCTTGAATAAATTGTACTACAAGCGTTGAGCCTGTAATAATGCAAGATATTATTACAGATATTATGCACCATATTATTTATTAAGTGCTCAAGGGCTGGTTAAATAATAATTAAAAAAAAACCAACACTACACTTGTTTAAAACCAAGTGGCACACCCTTTTGCAAGCCTTTTGTGCTTAAACTTGTCATATTTCCGAGCTTTCAACGAGCACCTAAAGGCGGCACTGTAGTAAGCTAGTGTCTGAGCGGTGGAGAGGAAGTGGCGGCCAAAGTGAGTCCGCACCTTTTCCGGTAACACAGCACCGCCGGGCCGAAGGGAGAGAGCGAGCGAGAGGGGCGAAGAGAAGCAAGAGAGCGGGGAGAAACGATCAGGGGACCGCGGGGTGGCCATTAGCCGCAGAGGTGAGTCGTCTTCACTCCACTTTGATGCGTCGAAACCCAAGGCTCTTTTTTTTTTTTTATTTCCGCTTCAAAGTTGTCGTGCTCCGCCCTGACACCCCTCCCTGCTCTTGTGCCACACACAGGCGGGGGGGGAAAAAGAGAGAAGAAAGTCGGATGAATTAGTAACATTGTCGGCCCTTGTTCCTCTTCATGTCCCGCTGTCGCGGACCGAGGGGAATTTGAATCCGTTTGTCCGGGAAAAAACAGTAGCAGCTACGCTACCGCCGCGGTGAATTTCGTCGACAGGCCTCGGGGCGAGTGTGGACAACCGGCGGCCGAGGAGCAAGTGAGAAGCCTGGGCTTTGGACTGGGCCTGCCTCGGTGGAAGAAGGCGTCGAGACGTCCGTGGAAATGTTGGTTCAGAAGGGCACAGGTTAGGGTGAGGCACCCTCACTGTTCCCCTCAAAGGGCTATACACACACCCACTCAGGTCACTCAACACACTGTTGCGTCCGTGAAGCTTTTTTTAAAATTTTATTACCGTTGTGAAAGTATTTATGCGCGTTGAACACGATGGGGAAAATGCTGTCAAAGATCTTTGGCAACAAGGAGATGAGAATACTGATGCTTGGACTTGATGCCGCGGGCAAGACCACCATCCTGTACAAGCTGAAGCTGGGACAGTCGGTCACCACCATCCCCACTGTGGGCTTCAACGTGGAGACGGTCACCTACAAGAACGTCAAGTTCAACGTGTGGGACGTGGGCGGCCAGGATAAGATCCGTCCGCTTTGGCGACATTACTACACGGGCACGCAGGGCTTGATCTTTGTGGTGGACTGCGCCGATCGGGACCGCATTGATGAGGCCCGCCAGGAGCTCCACCGTATCATCAACGACCGTGAGATGCGCGATGCCATCATCCTTATTTTCGCCAACAAGCAGGACCTGGCCGATGCCATGAAGCCCCATGAGATCCAGGAGAAGCTGGGCCTGACCCGCATCCGTGACCGCAACTGGTACGTGCAGCCCTCGTGCGCCACATCTGGCGACGGACTCTACGAAGGCCTTACCTGGCTTACCTCAAACTACAAATCTTAACCCCGCTCGGAGATGACGCCACCTCTAGCAATTATATCCTCCTTTTAATTCCCATTTTTGACCACTCACTTTTCGGATTGTAAAGGGGTGGCAGGGTTTCGGTAAATTTCCAAGTCAAGTTAAGCTCGGAAATTATCGGGGTTCACTGTATCCCAAATTGGAAACTTTCCATGGAAATTAACACACACGGACACACACACACACACACACACACACACACACACACACACACACACACACACACACACACACACACACACACACACACACACACACACACACACACACACAGACACACACAGACACACACACAGACACAGACACACAGACACACAGACACACACACAGACACACACACAGACACACACACAGACACACACACAGACACACACACACAGACACACACACAGACACACACACAGACACACACACAGACACACACACAGACACACACAGACACACACAGACACACACACACACACACACACACACACACACACACACACACACACACACACACACACACAAGACCAAGGGAGAACTTGAAAAACTAAATGTGCTCGCAAATCAAGGCACACTGCACTTAAATTTAGTCAGGATTACGCTACCATATATTTCCCCTAGTAATGTTAACTAACCTATTTAGAGCCAAACTTAGTTCTCTTTCATTCGCAGATTTTTACATTTATTTGCGTGAACTGGATTTCTCTCCCCCGTTCTCTCACTTTAATTTTTTTTCTTTTATGGCACTTAAAATGAGTGTTGTATTCCCATTAATTTCCATAGAAAGTTTCCATCCCAGAACCTTCTTTCCTAAAACCCCAAATTTATTATTAACTTTGCTTTGCTCTTATTTGCAAATTTACCACGGCGACATTCATGAATCTCCCCACGAGTATTCCAGCTACATATCCAAAGTTTGAGAGTCTTTTGAGGACAGAACTTTGCCTTTATCAGCAACATTTTCCCGGACCTCAGCAACTAGTGATTGTACACTTTTTTGGACATTGGACATTCACACACTGTGATATGGATCTCTCTCTCTATATTTTTTTGCTCATTGTCTCACACAGATCTTCCATGTTTGTAGTTTCAGATGCCTTAACACACAAAAAAAAGTTTTTTTTTTTCAGGGAAGGGCTGTTCTCTGCTGCACTTGTTTAGTTTGACTGACCTTTTCGGACCCTGCCAAGTGTTTACCACCTCCATTTCGGTGCTTAAATGATCCATGTTCCTCTGTCATCGTCACATACTTTTGTTTTAGGCTCTTTTTTTGCTATGCTGAATTGAAGTAATAAAACAAAAAACATACATGATTACATCCATACCAGTGCAGAAGTGGCACTTTCTTATCCCCCTTAGAGAAGTGAAAACGTTAGTGTGCTCTGAACCCGTGAGTCACTGCCACGCATTGCGCCGTGAATAAATTCTGACAAGTCGTATTGAGTGGGCCTCTTCTGAAGCGGAAATGAACTCACAGGCGACAAAAAGTTAAACGTCAAACGTACGTCCAGCGAGGGTAGATCGAGGGAACTTTGACAAAAGTAATCGCATGTGTCATAAGGAAGTGACACATTTCTCCCACACAAAAAAAGTTTCAGCGATGGCAAAGTTGACTTACACTCAGGCTCAATTAAATGTGACTAAAATATTTTATATTGATGTATGTATTGAATTCTTTTTGCCTTTATTTAAAAATATTACATTTTCATATGTTTTGTCTAACTTTATATGAATCTTTAATGTTCAAGTCTGTTATTTTTTTACTATATGTCTAAAATAGCAGCTGACAATATTTTATTTTGGTCAATATGAATGTACTATCAAATGTTATCTTTTAAATTACAGAATTTTCGCTCCCATGGTGAAAAAAGTGACAGGTGTGAATTGTGGCTGCAAACTTGCGAAATCTTTGCTCAGTATCAAACATAAACAGACAAACAGGTGGTAAAACGTACAGAAAAAGTTTGTGTGTGTGTACAAAGATCGTCAGGTCAGGAATTCCTCAACTCTGGGAACGCTGCTCGCTATCTGCCCCGTGCTTGGAAAGGCCTTCAGTGTTTGCTCCGTGCCATGTTTGTTCTCTTGAAGTTTGACCCGCCGCTGTCTCACACCACTTTGTAGCACTCGTTGGGAATAAAATGTATTGCCGCTGTTGTTTTTGTCCTCCGCTTTCCGAACGACATCAAAGGGGGGACTCCGTCGTGCGCTGACCCTCCAAAAGGTCACCAGGCCACACTTTGGACTTTCTATCAGACAATACTGCAATTTGACACTTCCTCACTTTTGATTATAATCTGGGTTTAGTTCTACTTTCAGTCCCCCAGACAGGAAACCATCGAGCAAGTTCACTCATTAAATAGTACGATTAGTGACCCCCCCTCCCCTCCCCTCCCCCCCCTCGTTGTCTGGAATGTGGGAATTCCCTGTCGCACTCATTTGGTGACAAAAACGGGATAAAAAAAAAGGCATTGAGTAATTTACAGCCACAAACTAGATGGCATTATTTTTATTCACTATGCCCCAAAAAATAAATTCACTCGTTTCCCCAATTGCCCCTGCCATTTGCTTAAGAAGCACCATGAGGGAAATACCTTGTCTTTGTTTGCACTTGTTTCCTTGGCAACCACGACAAAAGACCCAGCGACAGATGGCTGTGTCACGTCAAGCCTTTTTATGCATTTCTAAGCACAATTGAAATATATTTTGAGACAAATACAATCTAAATGTAAAAATAACAATTTGATGGTCATGTGCGTGTTTGCTAGTTTCAGTTTCACATTTTTTCTGGTGCATGGAGAAGACCAAAGTCCTCTGTTTGGTGATAATAGTGCTTGAGCAAGTCCACTCTTACCTCGACATGCACCGTGATCAGCGAGAAGAAAAATTCTCCTTTGGTGACATGATGCATGTCAGAAAAGTTGAGTCACTTGCTCGGGGACACAAAGCACTTTTATTGTGTGCATTAATAATGAAGTTAAACTGGCGGAGTTTGGACACGGCCTTCTTTGCTCTCACTTGGCTTGCGAAACTGGCAGCAAGTGGAGTACAAGCGGAGGAGGGTGTGACCTTAATCCCGCAGCGAGAATGTGAAAGGCGCATCTGGTCCTGCCATTTTCCACCTGCTGGATTTCACAATTTAAAAGCTTGCGCTGACTGCTCTGGTGGGTTCTTGTTCACTTTGAATTCACAGGTGTGTCAGTTGGTGGGTGGGTTTGCGCTGTGGATTACTCAACGTGTGAGAAAAACGGAGCCAGAGTCGCTCTTTGATTAGTCCTGTGGTTTAGTCTACATTCTTGTGAGTGTTTGGACAATCACACATATGTCATTAAGTGAACCTGTGGCAATGTTTAACTTGAAATATGTGTATGCTCGTCATGTCAATATCTAAACCTAAACAAATTTACACACTTCTTCTAAATTTGCACCACTGTTGCATCACAGTGGAGCGGAAATGCTTAACTGGTTGCTCACAGTTTTAGAATTACACAAGGTTTAGTTATTAAATTCCACACTTGATGAATGACCCAAGTATACTGTGTATACAAACAATAAAGTCACATTACCACTGTACGTATGTCCTCTAAATATTAAAATTGTAAGTGTGGGTTAATGAATATGAATACAGTACTGTCGTCTGATTAACTTAAGTATACTGCCCTCTTGTGGTGATATGGGTAAACTCCTGTATGAGCATCAGTATATGCATGGTTAAACAGCCGTTTTGATGCATTTAAAGAAGCATAACCATTAAAATAAAAGTAGCAGCAAAAAGAATACTAGTGTCAAGTTTTGCTAAAGAATGCGTTCCCAACTCCCTCATGACTTCCAGACTGGAAAATAATGTCTTGTCTGGGGTATGTTGACCCACATTCTTACTTCGCGACCCACACACACAGCCTTGCAACATTCACACTACATACTTTTTAAAATGATTTTCCCAAAATAAATTCTGTTTACTCCAGCCAAGAAAAAAAATAGGTATATAATGCCTTATTTTAATCGAACCGATGAGTCACGTCACCCATTTCTCATTTTCAAAGAGGGGTGGTCGCTTATCTTTGGATTTTATATGACCAGAAACGCCGAAATATGTGGTAATTAAAAAGTACACTAATTTTTAATTCACAAATTACTTACGTGTAAGATGTGTGTTTTCCTTTGCTATCACGTCAATTGAAAATCTAGCGATATGTGTTTGCCGGCCACCCCCGCCCCTAGTAGTTTGCCCCACTCCCCACTGCTAGCCGTTGTTACCTCCGCTCTTGGTTTGCTAGTGAATAGATTTCGATACATGCTAGCGACAAACTAGACTATTTTAAAGCCTCAAAAAGATGCTTCTCCGGTGGACCAAAACTGTCCAACACACGGCAACAAGTCCGAGGAAACTTTGTCCGACTGTGTTCCAACTTGACTAAAGAGGCAGCCCCCTGAACGGTTTTCAACGCGACACTTTCGAGGGGGGTGTTAGCATTGTTTAATCGCTTCGTAGTATTCCCGTTGAGGACGACTCATTTCTTCTTATTATTTTTTTTCCTGTTAAAAATTATTCTATTCCATTCCCTGGAGCAAGTCCTCGCTGATGAATTCACCGAAAAAGGACGGAGACGATGATGTGCCCGTTAAAGACTCTATTAAATACGGCGAACT
This sequence comes from Syngnathus floridae, assembly GCF_059516105.1. Classification (NCBI taxonomy): domain Eukaryota; kingdom Metazoa; phylum Chordata; class Actinopteri; order Syngnathiformes; family Syngnathidae; genus Syngnathus; species Syngnathus floridae. The sequence continues at coordinate 7,750,408 of NC_142431.1, forward strand.
GGTCATTTTGGGGTAAGTAGTAAAAAAAATAAATAAATAACGAGCGGGATGGAGAATCGCTCCATCATGACGCCTCAAATACTCTATTACCATGTATAAATGTGTATTTGCGCATGTACTGTGTGTTTATATATCATTTTTATTGACCAGCTGACGCCGTTTCCGCTACCCAACCGTCTATTTATGTGTTAAAAACTAACTTTAAAACCCATGGATTGTCTTGTATGTGCGTGGTGCGTTTGGGTGTCGTCGTCAAAAAAGTCTCCATGGCTATTTGACATAGATCCGCAATGGGAGAGACTTTTTCATCAATGGTTGTAGGTGTACAGTGGGAGACAGGGATGGAGACGGCTGAATCCCGATGATGTCATCCTATGCTGGATCTTTTATAGCTCCAAGTAGGGACCGTGTGAAAAATGCATGACCATGTCCATGCTTTTAGTAGTGTAGTCATCTTTTATGTTTTTTTGCTGCTGTGTGTAGTTTAATCCAGACCGGGCAATGGTGGAGTAGGAGGAGGAGAAAAGCCCCTTTTCGTCACTGGTGGGATACGCAGAGTTCCAGAGAATCTGCTGGGTGGTTGAATGTCACACATGCTTACGTCCCTGGCCAGTTTTATGCAGACGTCCCTCTTGGTCCGCACTGTTTCCTGTCTGTGCCAAAGATAACTGACCTAACGGCCTATGGTTTCCCCCAAGCCCCCTTCCTGCCCACAGGCTAAACATCTGAATACAGATGAATCGTCTTCCTAGACGTTTCCTCCCTCACTTTACAAACAAGAGGTGGCACTCTGCTGTGGTATCAACTGCTCAAACAGATTTGTCATTGTTGTAACAATTGAGCATGAACTTGGAGGAATGACAAAAATGAACGCAAATGTGTTTATTTTCGGCACATAACATAATGCGATATGCTTTTGGCGGTGCGTCTAACTCATTTACGTTTTTTATCTTTAAATATTAAATCATGTGTTTTATGGCTTAGCCAGCCAACAAACCGCTTACATTAAAATGAAATGGCACAATCATGGCTACAGATTGACCTGCGGGGATTGATGTGGGTTGCTGTTCGGTCCTACTTGCCCAAAGTCTATTCATTATTCAAAGGACAATTAAGAGACGCACAGCTTTGAAGAATTGCCAGTGAGGGAGAGAGAGTTAACAATATTTATTGCTAAGGTAATTCCAAAATTGTGCTTGGCACTATGCTATTACTGGGGAAAAAAATGTCCGACAAATATCTCCAAATCTCAGCTGCCTTTCTCTTTCTGTGGCATCTCTTGTGTTTGACCTTGCATCTGTCGGCCTCAATGATGTCACGCAAGCCGCCACGCGGTCAGTGCCAGCCCCCGCGCAGGCCAGCGAGCCGCCTGCCGGCGCCTGTCGCCTTAGTTTGCCCGGCCACCATCTAGTCTGTCGTGGCTTTTACACGACATCTTCTTATCTCTTGGAGAGTGTCGGTGGAAAAGGCTGATGCGGGGTCCAGAGGGAGTGAATATTTCATGCGCCGCTTTATGATGTTTACGCATGCAGGATACAAACGACGTCACGCATGGGTCTGCTTCATCTCTGGACTCTGAATTTATCTCCCCCTTCCATCTTCTGCTTCCTGCTCTTTGCTAATTGCATTTATGTGCCAGCCAGTCCACTCCCTGTTTTTAGTTCTTTGTTTTTACGAACACGTTCCTGCCATTTTGCTTTGAAGCGGCAATGTTAGATTTCCTTCATTTTCAAGGGTTAAATGTCAGTTTGAAGCAAGAGCTATTAAAAAAAAAATCCTGTGTGTTTTGGCCCGGTGCACATAAACTCCCCTTTTAGTCAGCAGATAAAGTCTGACCTTTTGTAAAGTTCCGTCCAGGGCCAAGGTGCTGAACTTTGTGGGAAGAATGACGCTGGTTTTCCGAGCCACTCTTATCAGTGACACGTGCACTTCCTGCGGCGTTTGTGTAACCAGAACAAAAACCAGCGGTGTCAGCTGTTCTATCAACACGAATGGCGAACTTTGCTGACACATTTCCGACTGCTCTGAACGTCGCCTCGTGTTTGTCGTCTTTGTGCCGCTTTGACTGATGAATTCTAATGTTTTGATTATGTTCAAAAGAACTGGCGGACGAGCTTTTTTTAGCCACTCTCATACTTTTATAAATAAACTGCATTACTGTGAGTTGGTTTTAACCATCCAAACATGATTTTCTTCCTGCGCTATTATCAGGTACAATGGCTCTCTTCCGAGCGGGGACCGTGGGCGCCGAAAGAGCCGCTTCGCGTTGTATCGACGTACCAAGGCCAACGGCGTCAAGCCCAGCGCCGTACACATCCTCAACAACCCGCAGGACAGCAAGGTGTGTCTGTGAATGTGTGTGTGTATATACACATCCTTCTGGTCACCACTGCAACAAAATGGACTAACCCCGTGTTGATACTAATTATCTCTTTGGTGGAGTTAATGAGCTAACGCCTGCCACTGGCTCCGTTGCAGGCTGTGCACAGCAGGGGGCAGCACAGCATTTCCTTCACGCTGTCCCGCAACCAGACAGTAGTAGTGGAGTATTGCCATGACAACAACACTGATATGTTCCAGGTAATGTGCCTGATAAGGATGCTGTTGTCATTTTTCCTGTAGGTAAATTATTGGGAAAGATTTTTGTTTTCTAATTTCCCTTCCATCTAAAATTAATGCTGGGAAAGAACATAAAAGTTTCACTGCATTTTGATATCAGAAGAAATAAAGCAAATCTCAGGAACACAGTTGTGAATAATGTCATGATTTGCATTTTCTGTAAATAAAGTGGAGAAAAAAATATTGAGTCTCAAGATGCTCTTTTGTCTCTTCCCCGCTCACCTTCGCAGATTGGGCGATCTACAGAGAGTCCCATTGACTTTGTGGTGACGGACACCTCCGGGGGGGCAAAGGAGGGCGAGGACCCATCCATTGCCCCCAGCACCATCTCACGTTTTGCCTGCCGCGTGGTGTGCGAGCGCCACCCGCCCTACACGGCGCGCATCTACGCCGCTGGCTTTGACTCCTCCAAAAACATCTTCTTAGGGGTGCGTCAAGTGTTTTTTTAATTCACATGCTCCATGAGAGGTCATGGAAATGATTGCGCATGTGCTTCTGCAGGAGAAGGCAACTAAGTGGAAGAACCCGGATGGCCACATGGACGGACTGACCACCAACGGCGTGCTGGTCATGCACCCTGAGGGATATCCTGAGATCCCCAAGCAGGGTTTGTGGCGGGAGATTTCTGTGTGCGGCGACGTCTACGCCTTGCGGGAGACTCGTTCCGGGCCGAGCCGAGGCAAACTGGTATTTTAGAAACTCGAAACCCAACATCAGATGTCTTTGTTATTAAGTGAATTTGTACTGTGTGTCGCCTGTACAGGCAGAAGGCGAGAGTAGCGCGCTGCGCGACGGCTCATTGGTGGACCTGTGCGGCGCCACCTTGCTGTGGCGCACGGGCGAGGGTCTCATGCGTGCTCCCACCCTGCGCCACCTGGAAGCGCTTCGCCAGGAGCTGAACGCATCGCGGCCGCAGTGTCCCGTGGGCCTCAGCACACTTGCCTTCCCCAGCCTCCCGCGCAGTCACAGGTACGGTAGTCAGACAATCACAATGTAATTACCTTTGCCATGGAGTTTATATGACGACTACATAGAGGTTAAAGTGTAGTCCATTAGGCTTCCATCTGTTTTTGTAATACTGGTACTATAAATTGTAGTACCTACTTTTCATCAATTAATTAAGCGAGTAATAGTCCTCATGATTTGACTTCAGCCTTGAAGAACGTCAGCCCTGGGTCTACCTCACGTGCGGCCATGTCCACGGACGCCATGACTGGGGCCAAAGGTCCGAGGTGGGCGAGGAGGAGCCCTTAGAGGGCGAGGGCTCTACCACGCGGCGGGAATGCCCGCTTTGCCGCAGCGTAGGCCCCTACGTGCCACTGTGGCTGGGCTGCGAGCCGGCCGTGTACGTGGATGCCGGCGCCCCCACGTATGCCTTTGTGCCCTGCGGCCACGTGTGCTCAGAGAGGACAACCAGGTATTGGGCGGACACCCCGTTGCCGCACGGGACGCACGCCTTCAGACCCGTGTGCCCCTTCTGCTCCGCCGCCCTTAGCACCCCCGGGTGGACGCGGCTCATCTTCCAGGGTCCCATCGACTAGCCGCCACACAAAATCTCCACCCCCCTACCTTTTTTCCCTCCCTAACTGTATGATGGTCCTTCCCTTATTTTTCCTTTAGGGCTTGGTGATGGATTGAGGATCTGGACTTTAGGCAACTCAATGAAATATGACAGACTGATCGATACACTCATTGATTACCTCAAATGTCTGCGCACTTAGGCTCTGCTGGTTTTCTTCCCGTGCAAGCCTGAGCTTCTCACAAAGAAAAAGAAAAGCGATTAACGCGTCAGATTTGATGTTTTGTGTCGGACTGTAGCTCACATGGTGCTTTTTAGTGCGTCACCTTTTGTGGAATGAAACCTAGCAGTTCACGATCATATTACAATCAAACTGATCCTAAGCTGCCCTGCAAATGAATTACATCTCAAAACTTCTAATGTCAGGATCATCGTAAAACAGTGATCCTGGACTAGATCTCGATCCCATCATCAAGCAGAATGAGTATAAACAAGGGCATGGACTCCCAACAAATTAGGTAAGATCCACCTTACAAACACACACCCACCCACCCACACACACACACACACACCAAACCCCGTGAAGCAATAACACCACTCACTCTTGTATAAGCTAAGATCTCACGCTAGGTTTTAGCCAAGTGCTAGACTAGCGGTGGTCGCCTCAAACATGGTTGTAGCGTTTTTTTGCTTTTTCTCCCTGCCCTCTGTGTCATACCATAGTGTAAAAATCACAATACAATATATAATTACATCCCCAATGATCTGGTTTCTCTGCTAATGCTAAAAGGGTTTCCTATTAAAGTAAGTTTTGACCTCGCTTAACCTAAAAAAACAAAAAAAACAAAAAACTAAACTAAACCGAAATCGTGTGCTTGTGCATCTGTCAAAGAAAAGTTATTTTGTTAGGAAATGTGGTTCAGTGTTTGGGGTGGTGGTGTGGGGGGGAAGATATATCTATATGCATAAATATATACATAGGCTATTTTTGTATCTGATATAGTTGTTAACCTTGGTGAAAGTTCAGCGTATGGTCTGGGATGTGTTAGACCAGTGTTTCTTAACCTGGGTTCGAGCGAACCCTAGGGGTTCGGTGAGTCGGCTTCAGGGGTTCGGCAGAGCTGGTATGTCATTGCCCCGCCCCCTGTCCGCGGATGGCCGAACACACCGGTAGCCCCCCCCCCCCCCCCCCCCGACCCGGTCAGCAGATGGCCGAACACATCGGTAATACACCCCCCCCCCCCCACGCACACAGACAAACGATAAACACGATGACGCAGTGCTACCGTTTCCCGGACACTGAATGTAGCCGACCATACAGGCTATGTGTTTATTAGCCTCTCTGGTGCTCTTATTAAATGGTCTATATTGTGATACTATTTTTGTAAGTGAATATGACAGTGAATCCCCCCCCACCCAAGCTTGAATATAATAACCTCATGTCTGGAAGATGAGATAAAAGTGTGTGCAAGTGTGTGTGTGTGTCACTCGATTGCATGTACACACACACAGTATGTACACTGCACTCCAAATGCCCCCCCCCCCCCCCCCCCCCTCCCTCCCATTTTGTATTCAGTTTGACAACTAACATGTCTTCCGAGTCTTCGGCTGTTAAATGTGCAAAAATACAAGAAGAAAGAAATCCTCATACTTGACCAATGTTTGGAAGTGAAAGTCACACTTTGTACTGTAATGCCACTAATATTTGCCGCTAACTCTGCTGCAGCATTAAGAGAAACTCCGTCCATGTTCTTTTATTTTGATTGTGTCATTCTTCCGTTTCCAGCTTGTTGCTCCCTCACAAAGTTGACACAGCATTGTCGCCGACATATTAACCACGAAACAAAATCTTTAGTCACGATTCATTCCATTCAACAATTTTAAATGCTTTGTGACCAACACAGTGGTACCTCGATTTGGTTGACCAAAATTGAAATCAATTATATTTTTTCCAGAAATTTGGATCGAGGAGTGTTTCGATCATCGAGGTACCATTGTGACATTTCACAATTTTAGCATGGTTGATAATGTATGTGTGTGTTTTTTTAATGGTTATTGTCACTCAGGATTTAGTGTGGCACACAGTGATTTTACTACACAACACTTAAAACATGAGAGCATTTATTTATCTGCTACTAATGACAGTATACAAGGTCACACGTGATCAGTTATTTACGGGTTTAAAAAAAAAAAAAAACGAGAATGGAGTTTTGCGCAAACCTGCCAAAAGAAAAAAAAACATCGTACACACTGTTGGCATGTGAATGGAAGAACTGTTGCAGCACCTGTTTTATTTTTAATTATTGGTTTTACATTCCTTATCTAGTTATTCTTAGGTATTCATTAACAATTTCAGTCATTTAGTTTTAACACGTAGCCTCTACTAGATGCAAAAACAGTATTTACTTTTAATATTCCAGTTGTTTAGCACTTTTCTAACAACTTAATGTATCATTTGACCTTCATTGCAATCCTCCCAATATGTATTATTATTAAACCATGAAACCACCTGACCTTCATATAATTATGTATTTTTAAAGAAATACAAACCATGTACAGCTCTTATTTTTTTGTTTTAATTTTACAATCGTATTCTTCTGTAACCGAATGGTGCACAGACAATCACTATACACATGTCAATAAACAAACCAGTTGAAAAGTGCCACTTGGCGTTTGTGTAGGAATTTTATGAGCCCAGTGCGTAGGAAGTAAAAAAAAAAAAAAAATCAAAATGTAGATGTAGCAACATGACAGTAGATAGTGCTATTTCATCAATCTTAACAATCGTTGCCGCATACGTACTTTACCAGCATGTTCATTTTACAGGTGCATGAAAGATGGAACCACAAGGGGGCGTCCCTGCTTCACTGTCCTGCAGGAGCTTCAATCTTGAATGGACAGGCAGTGGCGTAAGGAGAATATAGCGAAGTGGAAATAAGAAAAACATTACGCCAT
>NC_142431.1:7932500-8045000 GCF_059516105.1 Syngnathus floridae
CTACTCTACGGAGCTCTCTTTCACCTACGTGGATAGAAGTCGGGGGCCGGCGCTCGGTGGATGGGCCTCGGTCATGGTTTTTATGCACGCCCGGTCCTATTCTATGGATCTCTCTTCCACCTCCGTGGCTGGAAGTCCACGCCGCCACACGCCTGGAAGTTTGTTTTGTTAAATAAAGAGCCGTTTACCAAACGCACGTCTTGTACTTTGTTAACGCCACAATATAGTTATATACAGAGATGGGACCAAGTCACACATGTGCAAGTCTCAAGTAAGTCTCAAGTCTTAACCTTCAAGTCTCAAGTAAGTCCCAAGTCATTTTTTTCTTGGGCAAGTCAAGTCAAGTCCTTAAATAGGTCGTCAAGTCCAACTCAAGTCCTTAAATAAGTCAAGTCAAGTCCAAGTCAAGTCACCTTATTATTGCAATTTTACCCGCAGAATCTGATCGTAGTAGTAAAAAGACAAGATATCAGTAACTTTAAGTAACCATCATTGTCCAATGTGTCTAACCTGTTTAGAAAATATGATAACAATTTGGATTTGCACTGTAATTACTGATATTCAGTAAAATACACCATGGAATCAAACAAAAAAGAAATTACCTCATACAATGATTTATTGACAGCTCAATCTAAACAAATGAACGTCTGCTGACAGTGTCTGACACATTTGAGTTGCAAATGTGAAAAAATAATCTGAAAAAAATCTGAAAGAAGAAATGTGTTTGTTGCATATCTCGCACAGTGCTGTCCGTCTTTTGCCATCATAAAAGTAATTGCGATAGCCGAAGGTGATGACTCACGGTACCGCTCCCGCTGACATGTCCCCATGCGCATGTCTGATATAAAGGGGCGTGATTCTCCAATAAACACGTTCGGTAGGTAGAGAGGGCACGACTGATTGATTGACACGGTAGTGATCCAATCATGACAACGCTATTCTCAGCCTGCGCTCCTACCATGTTATCGATATTATTTTTTTAAATGTATTATTAATTTTATATTCAAACTGAAAACATAAACTAAATAACACTGAAGTCATTCAAGTCATCGTGTCTCAAGTCAAGTCAAGTCCCGAGTCTTTAACTTCCAAGTCGAGTCTCAAGTTTTTTCATTTTTTGTCAAGTCACAAGTCATCAAAACAGCGACTCGAGTCGACTCGAGTCCAAGTCACAGTGACTCGAGTCCCCATCTCTGGTTATATACTAGATCTGTGGAATAACGACGAGGCTGACGTCAGGGCGCACGCGCGGCGTTGTTGACAAAGGACGAGGAATTTGATCGATGGATTTAATGATTTAATTAGAGTGCACAGATGGTTCGATATTATTGTGTGAAGGCGATGGGCTTCACACATATGTTATTTACACCATTCTCTATTATTGTGTGAAGGCGATGGCCTTCACACATATGTTATTCTACACCATTCTCTATTATTGTGTGAAGGCGATGGCCTTCACACGTTATTCTACACCATTCTCTATTATTATTGTGTGAAGGCGATTTTTCTCGTTCCGAAAATTTTCCGATTTCGCAAAATTCGCAAATTTATGACAAATTTTTCCCCATTCATTCTTAATGGCAGATTCGACATTTCATATTTACGTCATTCCACTTTTAAATTCACATCATTCAGCACATTCAAACCACATTCGGAATGATTCTCGACATTCCCGAAATTGCCAAATTCAAAAATTTCACGTTTTCACGTTTAAAATTTCGACAAAATGTCACGAAATTTTGTTTTTCACCTCTAATTTCTACATTTTTCAACCGATTCAACCCATTCCAACTTTCACCTGTTCATCTTTTGCCTGCCTATTCCACAACTTCTCACCTACCAAAAATTCCTAATTTTCAAATTTGAAATTCAACCAAATTCTCCAAAATTTCATTTTTCTACTCTAACTTCTACATTGTTCGACCGATTCAACCCATTCCAACTTTCAACTCTTCATCTTTTGCCTACCTATTCCACAACTTCCCGCTTATCAAAATTCAAAATTTGAAATTCAACCAAATTCTCCAACATTTTGTTTTTCTACTCTAATTTCTACATTGTTCAACCGATTCAACCCATTCCAACTTTCAACTCTTCATCTTTTGCCTACCTATTCCACAACTTCCCACTTACAAAAAAATTCTAAATTTGAAATTCAACCAAATTCTCCAAAACTGTTTTTCTACTCTAATTTCTACATTTTTCAACCGATTCAACCCATTCCAACTTTCAACTGTTCATCTTTTGCCTACCTGTTCTGCACCTTCCCACTTAGCAAAAATTCCACTTTTTCAAATTTGAAATTCAACCAAATTCTCCAAAATGTTGTTTTCTACCCTAATTTCTACATTTTTCAACCGATTCAACCCATTCCAACTTTCAACTCTTCATCTTTATCCTACCTATTCCCCAAATTCCCACTTACCATACATTTTCACGTTATTGTGCATTTTATGGCTAATGCGACCTATATTCCGGAGCGACTTTTAGTCCGAAAATTACATTATATTCAATTGAATACACTACAAAGACAACATATTTAATGCTCAAACTCATAAACTTTATTTTTTAAATAATAATTAACTTAGAATTTCATGGCTGCAACACGTGCAGTAGAAGTTGGGAAAGGGCATGTTTACCACTTCGTTACATCACCTTTGTTTTTAACAACACTCAAACGTTTTGGAAGAGAGGAGTCTAATTCTCTTAGCTTCTCTTGTGGAATTCTTTCCCATTCTTGCTTGATGAACCGCTTCAGTTCAACGGAACGGGGTCTTCCCTGTCGTATTTTACGCTTCATAATGTGCCACACATTTTCAGTGTGAGACAGGTCTGGACTGCAAGCGGGCCAGGGGAGAACCTGGACTCTTTTACTTCGAAGCCACATTGTTGTAACATGTGCAGAATGTGGCTTGCCATTATCTTGCTGAAATAAGCAGCGGTGTCCATGAAAAAGACGTCGCTTGGACGGCAGCATGCGTTGCTCCAAAATCTGTATGTACTTTTCGGCATTTATGTTGCCTTCACAGTGGAGCCTCGGTTTTCGAACGTCCCAATTCTCGAACAAATCGGTATTCGAACAAAAAATTCAAGATTTTTTTTGCTTCGGATGTCGGATGAAATCTCGGTTGTCGAACCTCGCGAGATGAGCCGAGAGGACCCGTATGCCAACTGACTCCGTTTGTTATTACGTTCTCGTTACTCTGAGGATTGCATCAACTCTAATCATGCCTCCAAAGGAAGCAAGTGGGAGCAATAAAGCTGATCATGGCGAAAAGAGGAAAGTGCGCAAAACGGTTGAATTAAAAAATAATTAATCGCAAAATATGAGTCTGGTGTGCGTGTGTCAGAGTTGGCGCGGGAGTTTTGCATGGCAAAATCGACAATAAGCTCGATCCTGAAAAACAAAGACGCTCTTAAAGGAAGTGATATTGCGACAGGGGCGACTGTGCTTACCAAACAACGGCCACACGAACTTTGATACAGTCCGTATACTGTATGTTGTCTTTCATTAGAATTTCTGCAGTTTGTTTTGTTTTTGTTTTCTGAAATTAAGAAAACGTTTATGCTGTTTTCTTTCACATGATCTTTGAAATGTTGTCTTTCATTGGTAAAAATAAAAAAGTTTTGATGTGCTTTTTTTCCCTCACAATTTAAAAAGATATCTTTTACTCTTAGTAGAATGAAACACACAAGAGAGTTGCCACAGATATGGCAATACATTCCCCAGCCTCGCCTACTCTATTAATTCAGTTTATTATTTATATTATTTATTTACACATTACCTATTCACTTATTTATGCAGTTTATGGTGTAAAATAATGAAAAAATGCTTTTAAAAAGCCTTTTTTGGGCTTGGAACAGTTTAAGTTTTTTTCCATTATTTGTGATGGGAAAACATGATTCGTAATTCGAACGATTCGCTTCTCGAACAGCCTTCTGGAACGGATTGTGGTCGAAAACCGAGGCTCCACTGTATATATACACAGTTCTTAAAGAAACAAGGTTATAATTCATTTCAACTTTAATGGAAAACAGTATGAAGATTTAAATGTCTGTGTGTGATGTTCAACACACCCATTGTGCGGTCGAGTGACATTTTTCACGTGTGGGTTGCTTCCTCGTGCCTTACTTTTGATTTTGACACCAAAAAGCAGGTGTTAACACGGGTGTGCGAAGACAAAAACTCAAATGCCAGCTGACAACTTTCATAAGTAGGGGAACATAATGGTCTTTTTTTATTTATTGAGACTGAGGCAATGCACTTAAAATCATATGTGTGACGTGAAAAGAAAATCCACACAAAGGAAGGCAGCCAAGCCCCGGACACATGTAATGTGATAATGGGTGGTTCTTAATGACCACTTCCAAATGTAAATACATCAGTCTTAAATGGATGTTAAACTTTGAGAGACATGGACATTCAGCTTCTTTACATCAGGAACTTTAATTGATGCAATCTATTCCCAGCCCTAACATGTGAAATGAAGCAGCTATCAAAGACAGTAATTGCAGGAAACGTGGCAGAACATTTTTATGTCGACCCATTAGATTCAGCTGTTAATTTTACTGCTCTTTCTTGAGTTTCTGATGATGATTATTATGTTATTCTACACCATTCACTTTATTATTGTGTGAAGGCGATGGCCTTCACTCATACGTATGTTATTCTACACCCTTCACTTTATTATTGTGTGAAGGCGATGGCCTTCACACGTATGTTATTCTACACCATTCACTTTATTATTGTGTGAAGAAGATGACCTTCACACATATGTTATTCTACACCCTTCACTTTATTATTATTATATTCTGTGAAGGCGATGGCCTATAATAATCTACACCATTCACTTTATTATTATTATTGTGTACCGTTTTCGCAAAATTCGCAAATTTACGACAAATTTTTCCCCATTCATTCTTAATGGCAGATTCAACATTTTACATTTACGTTGTTCCAGTTTGAAATTCACAAAATTCAACACATTCAAATCACATTGGGGACATTCCCAAACATTTTCACGTTTAAAATTTGCAAGTTTTTCACTTCTAATTTCTACATATTTCAACCGATTCAACTCGTTCCAACTTTCAACTGTTCATCTTTTGCCTACCTATTCTACACCTTCCCACTTAGCAAAAATTCCACTTTTTCAAATTTGAAATTCAACCAAATTCTCCCAAATTTTGTTTTGTACTCTAATTTCTACATTTTTCAACCGATTCAACCCATTCCAACTTTCAATTGTTCATCTCTTGCCTACCCATTCCACAACTTCCCACTTACCGAAAATTTCAAATTTGAAGTTCACCCAAATTCTCCAAAATTTTGTTTTTCAACTCTAATTTCTACATTTCTCTACCGATTCAACCCATTCCAACTTTCAACTCTTCATCTTTTGCCTACCTATTCCACAACTTCCCACTTACCAAAAATTCAAAACATTCAAATTTGAAATTCGGCCAAATTCTCCAAAATTTCGTTTTTTCTACTCTAATTTCTACATTTTTCAACCGATTCAACCCATTCCAACTTTCAATTGTAATTCCAAATTTTCAAATTTGAAATTCGACCAAATTCTCCAAAATTTCATTTTTCTACTCTAATTTCTACATTTTTCAACCGATTCAACCCAATCCAACTTTTAATTGTAATTCCAAATTTTTTAAAATTTTAAATTCGACCAAATTCTCAAAAATTTTGTTTTTCTACTCTAATTTCTACATTTCTCTACCGATTTGACCCATTCCAACTTTCAACTCATCATCTTTTGCCTACCTTTTCCACAACTTCCCACTTACCAAAAATTCCAAACTTTCAAATTTGAAATTCAACCAAATTCTCCAAAATTCCGTTTTTCACCTCTAATTTCTACATTTTTCAACCGATTCAACCCATTCCAACTTTCAACTCTTCATCTTTATCCTACCTATTCCCCAAATTCCCACTTACCATAAATTTTCACGTTATTGTGCATTTTATGGCTAATGCGACCTATATTCCGGAGCGACTTTTAGTCCGAAAATTACATCAATTCAATCGATTCAACTCGTTTCAACGTCATTCAGCAGCATTCCCCAAGTATTTATTCAACTTCTTCACCTTCACACGCAATTTCTTCAGGAATTGCAAATTGTAGTTATTATATTTTAGTCCTCGCAGTTTTTTGATGCGCTTCTCCTTCCACATAATTCATCCGAATCACTCCATTCCAATTTTGACATATTCCAGAAATTCACACGACGGCTGCTTGCATTCATCTCATTCCAAAAATTTTCCGTTTTCGCAAAAGCCGCAAATTTACAAAAAAAAATTTCCCCATTCATTCTTAATGGCAAATTCAACAATTCACATTTACGTCGTTCCAGTTTGAAATTTACATCTTTCAGCATTTGTTTTCCCCTTCTAATTTCTACATTTTTCCACCGATTTAACCGGTTCCAACTTTCAACTGTTCATCTTTTGCCTACCCATTCCACAACATTCAGCACATTCAAATCACATTCGGAAAGATTCTCGACATTCCCAAAATTGCCAAATTAAAAAGTTTCACGTTTTCACGTTAAACATTTTTGCAAAATTTCACAAATTTTCATTTTTGTCCTCTAATTTCTACATTTTTCAACTGATTCAACCCATTCCAACTTTTAACTGTCCATCTTTTGCCTATTCCACAACTTCCCACTTACCAAAAGTTCAAAATTTTCAATTTTGAAATTTACGCCAAATTCTCCAAAATTTCATTTTTCAACTCTAATTTCTACATTTTTCAACTGATTCAACCCGTTCCAACTTTCAACTGTTCATCATTTTCCTACCTATTCCAACTTACCAAAAATTACACATTTTCAACTGTGAAATTCACCGCAAATTCTCCAAAATATCGTTTTACACTTCTATTTTCTACATTTCTCAAGTAAGTCAACTCATTTCAACATCATTCGGCAGCATTCCCAAAGAAGTTATTCAGTCTTCGCCTTCACACGCAGTTTCATCATGACCAGTGCTGCTTTCATAAACATTTATAGCCAAGAATAATTTTATTTGTGTTGGACTTCCACATTAACTGACCTGACAGAAGCATCATTTTAATAAAAACATTTTATTGTATTTTATTGACGGCCAGCTAAGCATTTAATCCTCAGAAATAAAGGGAAAAAATGTCAAGGCATGCGTAAGATAGTCCTTTTAATAATAAGGAATAAGGAAGGCGTGTGTGTGTGTGTGTGTGTGTGTGTGTGTGTGTGTGTGTGTGTGTGTGCGTGTGCGTGTGCGTGTGCGTGTGCGTGTGCGTGTGCGTGTGTGTGTGTGCGTGTGCGCGCGTGTGTGTGTGTGCGCGCGCGCGCGTGTGTTTATCTCTGGCAGGGAGGAGACTTCTTGTCGGGTGTCAGTGGAGCACAGTCCGTTTGTCCATGGCCTCACCGGTGAGAATGGAGAACTGCTGCTGAACGAGTGTGTTCATGTGACAGAGGGCACGAAAACAAGGGAGCGACAACTCTTCCTTTTCAATGATGTCATAATCTTCGCTAAAATCAAGTGAGATATCATGTATGAACAAATTATATCAAATTCCTGCTGTAGTTACACATGTCAAAGGTCACACAATTGTACCCACAACATCGGTTTACTTCATTACCCATCACTCACATACTCCAAAAATCAACCAAGGAGCAATTTTAGCTTGGAATCGACAGACTCTTACATAATTGGACTCCGAACCACTAAACCACCAATCCAAACCACTCCCGCCACCACATATTTTCCAAAATGATTCATACTCTTTTTTAGTATATGCACATCCCAATTTCTAAGTTTATAGTTGACTACAAATAGATTTTACATACTATAGAAGTTTCCAGGACACTTTAGAATGGTACTACAGACTTCCTCAAAATTGTCTCAGACAAATAATGTTCTAAATTGTTTCAGCTTAATTATTGGCAATATGATTTCCATCTACTCTATAATACATAGAATAACATATAACTGGTTTATCAAATTCCAACACTCCGTCAGGGTACCTACATTTGTTGAACATTTCTACCATACAAAGAAGATTTTCTAATGATAAAAAAATTCTATATATAATTTTTTACTGTCATCTTATGTTTAAAGGAGTATCAGAATAGGTGTGTAAAATGGGAAGTAAAGGCAAATTGGGTGTTTTTAGACTTTATATGCAGACTGCTAAGGAATCTCCACGAAGACCAACCGCCTTTATTTAGTCACCGTGACTCAACTCAACAGAAACCCCTTACATAGGAGAAACTTTGTTTTCTTACTAAATAACAGAATGTCTTTTTAGTGTTCTTGATTTTGTTATAATATCAAAAAGGGTTGCTTTCCAGGTTTGAAAAATAATAATTGTGAGTAAATACACAAATAGAGTGGGTATCAACAGTTTCATGCCTGAGTCAAAGTGGAAGAAAGTTTTGAAGTTCCAAAGTGGGAGGCAAGTTGCATACAATTCTCTACCGCAGTCTGCCCACTGTTCCAGTAGGGACGCATATCATGGAGCACAGTAATTACTGTAAAGTGAAACGCCCTTGTGGATATTCAGAGCTTATTGATTTTGGAAAATTGCAGCAAATGTTCTCTTCTGCTCGTTTGCAGGTCGATGTCCAGCTACCGCCTCAAGCATCGAGTGATACTGGAGGACATCTGGCTTCACAATTTCCAAGATGAAGCAGAGGATGATGAGGGGACAGACGAGGATGCGGATCTCGGCGTGACCCTTGCCTTAGCCTGGGGCCTTACTTTTTGTCTAGTGTCTTTTTGGTGAGTTGATACTCAGCAACGGCTAATAGTAAGCACTCATCTGATCTGCGGACTTCATAAAAATAGGGAAATAGCAAAGAGAAAGTTCACTCGATGATCACAAGACAAAATGTTCCAAAATAGAAATGGTTAGACCTCACTTTTTGTATACAAAGAACAAAAATTCAACATTGCGTGATATACTCCACTACGTCAATTATGTAGCTAACGTGGGTTTGAGCCCCAGCAGTTCGAAAAGTGTGGGCACCTTTCACTTTCCACAGATAAGCTGCAAGGAAGGTGGGGAAGTGCAAGTTGTTTGGTTGGGGGTCGCCGTGACGCAGCTTCCTGTTCCCATGACTGACTTGAGTTACACTTTCCACTTAATCAAAAGAACTCCGTGACAGCTCGCGTGATCTCATTGCTCATTTGATTCTCGTGCTGTGGAGTCATGTTGTGATTTGCCTTGCAGTTCTCCTGATGTGAAGGCAGACTGGTGTGATACCCTCCACAGGTTGGTTGATGCTGTTTTGTTTTGGGTGCTTACATAAAAGCTTATATGGACTCCAGCAGGATTGTGAATCAATTTAGGTTAGGTTGCTCAAGTGGTCCTGAAATGTATTTAATGTGTTAAGTAAAAAGTGAAATTTTGCAGTAAAATCCAAGCGGCAAGAGCCAGGGCTGGTTGTGCCTCCTCATGTCCGGACATCCTCATGAAGGTCTTAGGTGGCGTCACTGCAGTAAGTACTGCTACAGTTGGTACAAAATGGAAAGGGTTAGCTTAAAAATTCTGACCGATTATTTCTCTGTCTATCATTTAGACTAAAACTCTCATTGGAGGTGGCATGGAGCAGTTTGAAAACTTTGATGTAAGTTGCAAAATAAATGTAACATTTTTAACCATTTTAGGAACCTGAATTAATTAGATACATTAAAGATATAAAACAAATCTCAAAACATTTTTTTTTCAAACTATGTGGAACTTAAAATGTTGTCATATTTTGAGTCGATGAGTTCTCATCAGCACTGTGGTAGGTTGGTAAGGAATTCCTTCTCCCACCCTATCTGCATTTCCATGTTCCTCTTTCATCCTCAATAACGGTTTTACTTTGTTGCCAGGGAGATGTAAATAGTTCGCCCCAGTTGTTGAATAACCAAGAGGACAAGCTGACGCAGACGCTTGGTGAGTTTAGATCAACTTCCTTTTTTTAAAAATGTTCCTCAATGGTAAGTGTGCAAAAGGGAGGGGCCCCACAGCGAGTGCCAGATGTGCCGTAGCACAAAAGCAAAGTTGAAAACCGCATGCACAGAGGGAGGAAATAGACAAGTGCAAAGACTCTCTGTCACTTTGGAACTCCTTGCACACGACGCGTTTAGAATGAGTTGAGTTTCAGTAAAATGCGTACCTTTGTCGAGGTGATGGATGGAACATTACTGATCCCGGCAGAAACGAAATGGAACTTAGTGAGGAAGCTGAGGAAGGGCTCCAGTTTCATCAGCAGAGCAGCTCAAGCGGACGCCAAGACTCAGCTTTTTGGACGGCCCCTCTGCAAAGTGTGCCCAGATGACAACTCTCTCCCTAAACCCATCGCAGTAAGTCATTCATTTGATCCCTTTCATGTAATTAAGATGTTGTCCAGGTCGCTTAATTATCACAAGAAATCATCTAAGCACTATTATTGTACACTTTAGCTTTTAAAATTCCATTCCCTATCACACAACAATGTTGACATGGTAATCAAAGCTTGATTCCTCCGACCAGGAGATACTGGTGTTGCTGAGGAAAAGGGGGCCGTCCACAGAGGGAGTGTTTCGGAAGCCGTGCAACAACAAGAACATGAGGGAGCTCAGAGAAAGGCTCAACAACGGCCTGGAAGTAGACATGAAGGCACAACCTGTTGCTCTGCTGGTCGGGCTGCTCAAAGTATGACCCTCTTCTGGTTACATAAACTTACACAATATGGACATGATTGTGCTTTCTTTTCTGCAGGTACAATGTGCAACACTAAATTTTGCCTTTTATTATTTCAATTAGAGTTTTTTAAAAGAACTTCCCAGGAGCCTGCTGGTGTGCAACCTTTACAAAGATTGGATGACTGCTCTGGAGATGGAAGACAGCCAGGAGAGAGAACACGAGCTCAGAAGGTGGGCCAATGAGTCTCAGTGACATCATCATTACTCTCTGTGAATAATGACGTATTCAAGAAAGGTAGTAAATGACATTTAATTTCTTAGCATTGGTTAGCCCTAAACTCAAACCACTCCTCTTTTCTGAGTTTAAAAAAAAAAAAAAAAAAGCGCCAAGTTTATTGTCGCCCCCCTCAACTCACCCTCTTTCCTCTTATTAGTGTGGTAGACAAACTCCCCGGGCCCAACAAACTCCTCCTGCAGCACCTCGTCTGCGTCCTCCATCACATCCTTGACAATGTTGAGCACAACAAGATGGACGCCTACAACCTGGCAGTGTGCATCGCGCCGACCTTGCTGCAGATGGAGGTCATCCCGCTAGATGATCAGAAGGAGACGATGAAAAAGGTAGAAATGTGCGTCATGTTCTTCGGTACAGGAAACCTTGACATGTTGCAATATTTAGATTTTTTTTTTATGCTGCAGGTCACAAAGCTCACTCAGTTCCTGATTGAACATTGTGAGATCCTTGGAGATAATATCCCGCACCTCCTGGATACCGATGAAGGTACGCGAAAAATGAGTTCTCAGGTATTCGCAGAGCTGCACACTCATTAATGAATCATTTGTCTTGCAGACTCGGTATCCTCCCAGCACCATGACTCGGCGTACGACAGTACCGATCCGGACGGAGACGGTGAGGTTGGGAGAAGCGGATCGTCCCCCTCCCTCAGCCTCAGCGTCACAATTTCAACATGCTCATCCGACGTCGTCTTCAATTCCAAGCCTGCCATGACCCGTCGCTGCTCCGAGCCCATCATCCTTCCCTTTGTGGACGAGGTGAACCTCTGCGGCCATTCCCGGAGTCACGATGACTGCTCTGTTGAGAACTTTGTGGAGCAGTCTTTGAAAAAGCAGATCTCTGAGGGTTCCTTCTGGCAGCGACCTGGGTTGTCTTTGTCAAAATTGAGCAGCTGCTCCAACATAGACCGGTTTAGCTACATAGGGAATCAAAGGATGGGTTGCTCGAGCTCTTCCCTGGAGAGCGCTGCCTCCCACCAATCCGAGAGCTCGGTATTCACCAGCTCCCCAGCGGGCTCGCCCCCGTGCTCAAGGACAACAAACCACAGCGAGGTGGCTCCTCCTAGGCTTCAACAGGACTTAACCGGTTTGAATTCAGATGAGATGAAGCGTTCAAGCTCATTGAGAGCCGCCTGTAAGGTCCTGTTGCGCACAAGGAGCTTAGGCTTTGGCAGGCACAGTCTGAAGAAGGAACGCCGCAATGACAAGGTTTGTGAACCGCTTCAGGAGGACTCTCAAAGTGAAGTGCTCTCTCCGGCCCAGCCCAAGCGCCGACCGCTGTCAGCCATTGAGGTTTTCAGGCAGGTAGACAGTAGGCTGCCCTGCAGGCCGCCCCCGTACGAGCAGGCGGTGCACAGCGTGCCTCTTGTGCCGGAGTACGCTTCCATGACTGTGTATGACGCCATTGCTGTAGAGCGGAGGTCCCACCCATCCTCTGAGAATTATTCCTTCCCACAGAACTACTTTGACCACCATTACACGCAAGAGGCGCTAGATAGTGTTGAGCACAAGCCGGTCTTCCGACAGAGGACCATGTCCGAGTCAGTGTCTGGTCGACAGGAGGCCGTGTCACAGAGATGCAGCCAATCTGTGTTTGGGGAATTTCCATATGCTAAAGAGTCCTACGTTTGAGCAACCATCAAACGGACACACAGAAATGATTTCTTACGCATTTCTCCAAGGCACAAAACCTGTAGTTCCAAGGTCATTTGTCCTGCTTTTGTCCAGAATTGGATTGCCTCCTGATAATTGGGCCTTAGTAGGACATGGCGCCCCAATTGCTCTCCTACGGTCATTCATTTTGTACTATGACATAACTCGACAACCTCATGACCAAGCGACTGTGTTTCCAGGCTCCAGTTTTTCAAAAGGAACATTTCATTATTTCTATCTCCAGTGACACTCAGCTGGAGAGTTGCATGCACTATGCAAGACGTTTATTTTGAATTTCAGCTATGTTCTACTGGTATATGAATACCACATATGTACTATAAATGTACATGCCATACCTGAGTAGTACTATTATAAAATACAACTTTATTTGTAGATATTTAGTCCTTTTAGCCAAAATGAAGCTATGAAAGAATGTCTTTTTGTTTTGGCTGTAATATTTAATGCCGTATGTGCAAAAGTCTTTGGCCACCACAAATGGTGTGTTAACATTGTCCATCTTCTTGCCAGCCATACACAAAAATGAACTGTAAAAGGAGATGACACTAAATACTCCCCCCCCCCCCCCTTTTTTTGTTGTTGTTGTTATGTACTTGTATAACAAATTATCATGTATGGTCATTTTTGCAATGCTAAACAACACTACAATAATGGCCATAAACTTTGGAACTTTTTATAAATAGAGTAGAGAGTCAAGTATGTTTTGTTGCTTGCTTGTTGTGATGGACTTTTTATTCCACTACATGTGGAATAAAATTGTCATTGGTGGCCATAAAACTGAGCAGCATGGATTACAGCATCAGGGAGTAGATTAAACAGGGGAATTTTGTCAGAATTCTATGTTTAAAAAACTAGTGTCAAGATCAACTTCCCTTTACTATGTAGGTTATGCAACAGGAGTAATTGAAAATGCTGTGTTCTGACGCATACGATCAAAAAGAAGGAAACCAGAGAGGGTCACATGGACAGATTTGGTTTTTCTTTGAATTGTTGTTTCTCCCTATGACCTCAAATGAGCTTCCTTCCGTGTTTGATAACAGCAAATCACTTTAATTCAAGATAAACTGATTATCATTGACATCTAAAAGATTGCATTTCATATTTAGGCTTATTACACCAACTGTATAGTAAAGCTATGGAGCAAAAGAAGCTAACTTTACGCTGAGCTCTAAAAACGCATTCCTGCATTGTAATTCCCTATTTGAAACAAATAAAAGTTTTCCACTGATGGAAAACTGTTAAATAGAAAGGTAGTGGTCATGACTCAGCTGCTCAAGTGTCTGCGTACTAACAGCATTATATGATAGCACATCAACGCTTGACTGGCACAGTGAGCTTGTTAGCCAACTAGAATTGTCATCCATGGGGTCATTCTCGGTACATTGTACATACTGTTCCGTTTCACTGAGAGCATATGTGTACATATGGCACATTTATTGGTAGTATTCATTTTTGTAAATCTGTACGATAGAGAATTTTGGTATAGGTTTGTTAAAAGGTGAATTATTTACTAATCAAGAAATAAACAGGTGAAGATTTGTGCATTTTCACACCTGAAATACTCCATAGCGCAAGTAAAGCAAATAAGTGATTTTGCCATATGTTCCCTTTTAACACATTGAGTAGGGTCGTGAATGCATGAACATTAATTTAAATAAATGATTCAATTGTGCCTTTTGATTTTGTGAGATGGATGTCTGGTGTACATACAAGGAGGATGCTGTGAGTACGGGGAAAAAATGATTGTGTGGACCCATGCCCTGTCTATTGCATAATCTCAATGGCAGACTAATGAGACAAGGGCATACCAGACATTTAGCCATCAATGCCGCTTAATAAGTGACTGTTCAAGCATAAACAATATGACAGAAATGAAGGCACTCATCTGAGCACAAATGTATGCTTTCTTTCAATGTTGACCAAAACACATGGCCCTAACAAGGTGACCTGCTGTGTTCGGCTATTTGTGTTATGAATAGTGTGAATATTGTGCTTGCTTCGATAGAAATATTACATAACTGTGATTATTGGAACGGCTGGTTACGTAACAACTACAGACGTGCAAATGTGTGCCGAATCCTCAAATCAATACTACCACTAATGCTACTTAACATTATTTTGGCTGAGTGATCATTAATGAGTTCAAAATATACACATATAAACACTACTAAAATATTTTGAAATTTCGTAGGGATTTGTACAGTTTTCTGCCAAATTTGCTAAAAGTAGTATTAAGTGGTCCGTGGTGTTGGAACCTAGCGCCATAAAAACACGGACTTTTCCTTGACCGTTCATTACGACACTTGCATCACTTTGCGGTTACGGTTGTTATTTTTTACTTCCTTGGTTACGGTTACTAAGGTAGCTTGTTGCTGCTGCTGACGTCCTCGCAATCGAGCAAGCATTATTGCAGAAAACGCAACAAGCAGATTTAACTTAACTGTTTTTTTCTTTGAAACAATGTCTTTTGTTTCACATTGCCAGAAAGACACAAAGGCAACGTACACTTTCTCGAGTCGGCCCAGGCCTGTGGAGAACCGCTCCAAATACAGAGAAAAGCCGACAGAAAAGTATGTATATTTAAAAAAATGCTAATTTTTACGCTCACATTTGTTGCTGGTATTGTTAATGAAAAACAGTGAAACGAGATAAATTATATTTTTAAAAATGCGAACTTTTACGCTCACTTTTGTTGCTGGTATTTATAACAAGTTGATGCAAAACAGTGAAACGATGTAAACTATCTTTTTGTGTGGGAAAAAAGACATGCAAATTTAGGAAATTGTATATTCTAACATAAACTGCTGATAAACAGTGTTAATTTTGTGTTATTACAATACCTCGAGAACATTTTGACCCAATTAATCATTACTAGAATTCTTACTTTCACCTCTTTGTCTATACTACATGAATTGTTAAACTCTTGACTTTAATGCTCTTTCTCTTTCATGCTCTCTTTCCACAGCATGGGATATAACACAATATGCCAAGCTTTTAATTTATATTTTGTCTACAGGGCATACAGTACTTATGGAAACATCATGTATGATCGCCGTGTCATCAGGGGAAACACTTATGCCCAACGCTTTCTATCAACTGTAAGTATATAAATTACATTGGACTTACAAATAGGGGTGCACAAAAACATTTTGGTGTGGTTCTCAAAATTGGTGCTCATTTTTTCCTGACCTATCATGAATTTAAAAGGAAAGTATGGCCCAGGGGTCTCATTTACAGCACAGAGGAGGGAAGCGAGGAATTTGCCTTGGTAGTGATTTGTGCAACATTCTTATTTCCTGTGCAAATGTACAGATGGTGCAGGAAGACCTCGCTGAAATGCAAAGACAGCAAGGGATAAGGAGGAGGGCCACAGTTCAAAAAAAGAAAACCAAGGAACAGCTGCGGTCTTCCACTCCGGAGGCCGTACAAGGCAGAACGCACAATGTTGTGCAAACGGGTGAATTGTTTTCCTATCAACTTTGGAGCATGTTTGTCAGTCATTCCTCAGTCCATAATGGGAATACACAATTTCTGTTTCTTTTCAGAACTTTATCTGGAAGAGTTGAGCTACAACATTGAGGTTTCACACATCGAGTGTCAAACTGATCCTCTCCTGGACAGACCAGCAACGCTGCTTTTTATACCCGCCAAATCGGGCAACGATGTTGCAACACAAATAGAAGAGGGGGAGGTATGCACGCATAAATAAAAAAATGTCTCCGCAATTTCTCATGTCAAACATGATCAATTAAAAGTACTGGTATTTTTTTAGATTGAAATCACATTCAAAGTTTTTACTTTTCAAAGACTCCTCCCGGCAACACTGCAGTAACCCAATGCGCAGTTTTCAACACACGCCAAGAAGGAACACATTAATCTGAACGTCTTCTATTCTGTCACGTTGCTTTGATGTTACACTACTTAAATCCCACTTGACAAAACTGTTGGTAGCCTATTCATATTATCCGTCTCTTCAATTTGTCTTTAATTTCTCATTTCTGGCTATAGTCCCATGGATCCTAAATTATTCTGTTATGTAGTCAAAGGAGGAACTGCTGTGGAGATCATGAGCCTATTCTTGTCTATAATTATCTTTCCAATCTCGAGACTCACCTTTGCTTCCTCTAGTCAATATTTAGTGTGATGCATACCATGTTAATAGACCAACTGAAATCTCTTAATCATTTTTTAATGATTTTGTTGAAAAGCAATGTCTGCTTTTCATTGGTTATTTTTTATTCCATTTTAATTTCTTACTTTTGTCAGATTCAATTTAGATTTAAATGGGACAGAAAGGTACCACAAATCTTATCCACGTGTGTACGTACTCCAGATCAGATTTAGACTTTGCAGAAATATACCATGCAGGGTGCAACCTGTACTATATTTCTACGTTTAACAGCTTTAAGTGATTGTCTTCCGCAGTTGTTCGACTTTGACAGAGAAGTGCAGCTCTTGCTGGAGGTGCTGGTGGGGAAGACCATTTTGCAGTCTCTGCTGGAGGTGATGGAGGAGGAGGAGCTGGCCTGTCTGAGGACCCAGCAGAAGGCCTTTGAGGAGCTCCGCAATGCCGAGTTGGCTGAGCTGCAGCGCCTACAGGAGCGAGAGAGGCGCCACAGGGAGGAAAAGGTATGCCTTTTTGATTTGTTTGTTACCTGAGACCTTTTTAAACATTTCAGAAATTTAAAATCTATTTTCTCAAGCTTTTGTCCTATTCTAGGTTACCAAGATTCGAACCCAGAACCTCTCATTAACCACTACATTACTGTGCAGCCTGTTCCTAAGTTTAGAAAAGTATGCTAATTATAAGTTTTGTTACGTTTTTTTTATTGGGAGGGCTCGCCAAGTGTGATGCTGTTCAACTTCACTTAAGTGGTTGAGGAGTGGCAATGAGCCAAACAGTCAGCAGAGGTCAGCAATGCACAGTTTTATATTTTAAATCTAACTGCTAAGTGTGGGTGAAGAATGACTTTGGTGTTAAGGTGAGTGGTGGCTTTCAAATGTGTATTAAATTCTTGAGCGTTATGTATGAGTGATTTAAAGCATTCCTAAATGCTATTTGAGCGACTTCGGCGAATGAAACCACTGTTGCAATGTGAGATGTGAAACAAAAACAAAAATATTTACAGCAAAGTCGCTACTCTGCTTGATATGTATTTACACAGAAAATGCTTTTTCTCCTGATGTTAGATTTTTTTCCTTTTTTTTTTTTTTTTTTTTCTTAGAAATCTAGCACTAATTCCCAATGAGTGCAAACGTGATAAAAAATGCTGGCTGGTACTAGTAAAACATTTTCTCTAGGAGCGCCGTATTGCCCAACAGAGGGAAGCACTAAGGATGGAAAAAGAGACTGTGGAAAAGATTGCAGCACAAGCCTACACCCAGCAGTACTTGGCTGATCTTGTACCAACAGTTTTTAAGTCCCTCAGGATCAACGGCTACTTCTATGACCCAGTGGAGAAAGGTGGATAACACCATCACTAGAGAGGTCATACTTTATGGAAGCTTCTAAAAGTGTTCTGTGTGCTTAATTTCAGATATTGAGACAAACTTTTTCACATGGCTAATGGCTGAGGTGAACAACAAATTAGAAAAGAGAAATACTGCAAGGCAAATACTGGATAGTAAGTATCTCCCAAAAAAATGTGGACTCACACGCAATTACTAGTTGCATTTCTTTACCTTGCCATCCTAAACATAACATTTGCATGTACCTTAAACGTTTAAAGGGTTACACTGCCACCTAGTGGATATGTTTTTTATGTCACGGATTAGTTGTGTGATTCAATAATTTACTTTTCTTGTTCGTTTCAGCAATCATCCATGATGTGGCCGTGAAAAAACTTCCTCTCTATACACAATTAGAATCACGGCTAGAGACGTAGAGGCTTGTATTCTTAAAAAAAAATAATAATAATAATGACCATGTTTGTGATTAACATGTAACGTAAAGAGACGCTTTGTCTTAGGCATGCAGTGTTCTAGCCCCTACTTGCAAAGTTTTATCATATTTCTTTATATTTCATAATGATCTCTTCTAAAATTGCAACATAATCCAATCATGCATAAAAATAATTCAGTTGTAACACATGAAGGTCGTGCTACCTACCTTTGTTGTGAACGTACCAATATGGATTAAAACCTTTAACTGTTAAAGAATGATTCGTGTTTATTTAATACTATAATGCCAACAAATACAGGTCCATTGACATCACATAGCTATAATGACGCTTGGATGACGTGAGGAGTATCGTTCGTAATAAAGTAAGAAAAAAAGCAAAGAAACAAAGCAAAAATAGGCGTAGATGTCATGACTATGCCCATTGGAAAAATCAAGCACTTTCTTGAAGATTTTAAATTATATTTATCATAAATTACACAGCTTCCTGTATTTTTGCATTTACGTACCACAATAAAAGTACTGGACGACGGATTGACAATGCAAATCATGCAGAGCTGTTCATTTGGTGGAAAGAAACATGTAAGAAAATCTGTTAGTGTCTGATCATCACATTCACTTACATTTATTGGCTAGTTACAAAATGTTAGATATAGGTGTTTACATTTATTTTGAAATCCAATTCTTGTCGTTTCCTGCGCTTCCTTTGCTCGGATTTTGCGAGCTTGTCAGTCGTGGACCTCATTCATTGTTGACGATGAATGTCACCCGCACGAGCGAAAAGAGGTTCACTTCAGCCAGCTTGCAGTAACACCCAAGAGGCCCAAACTCGTTCCAACTCTTGTTCGCTCTTGACGAAGGTACCGTGACTACACGGGGGTCTTACTAATATTATACCCTTCTCGGGCGAAAGGCGACTAAACGACACAAAATGCCAAAAGCGGTAAGCAATTACAATTATTTCATTTAATTGAATTTATTTTTAGTTTATTTCATTGTTTATTATTCTCCACAGGTAAAGAATATAACACACAAAATTTAACTTTGGGATCTTAAAATATATTTTCTATATTACTGGTTTACTACTTTCCATGCATTTAATATGTGTGTTACACTAGACCTATTAATTGAACATACAGTATTAATTGTATACAGCATTAGGGGCTTTTACACTGCAGGGACTATTTCAGGAACTTCCCCATCTACCCCAGGTAGTTTGTGTACTACTCGTAAATAACCAGAGGGGGTTTCCTTTAGTATTGAATAATTATAGTAGAGTGACAAGTTTGCATTTGAAGGCCAGCCACTCCAACTGACTTTTCCTCATAATCATGGATGGGTGTGTCCCACCAGTCTTGATGGAAAGAAACCATTATGTAATAAGCAAGATGCCTGTGATCACATTTTCTTATGGTAGGGGTACAATGCTGATGCAGTAGGCCCACTTTGCAAGTCTTAGAATTTAAGCAATAGACTGGAACCAAGAGATCATGAGAATTTAATGGGATTGTTTGAAAAAAACGTATTCTGTGGTGTGCTTGTTCCTCGGCATAGCTCTTAGAGACAGTTAATCGTGTGGTACTGGATTTCAAATGAACAATTTCCTGGCAATGGTTCGGTGGAGGTAACGCTAACAAAGTTCTCCCATGTTTTCTAACAGATCAGGTTTTGCTCCTGACTAGCTTGCCCCACCCTGGCGTGCCATTACACTTCGCTCAGTCAAACATCTGTTTGGAAACTTCTTGCTGGCATTTAGAACAAAGTCGTGTTTATTTTTCTACATGGAAATTGGACTATATGCAGTAAAGTATTTCCATAAGGTAAAATACATACAGAGGAGCTTCTTGGACATATCACCTGCTTACTAAGTGAAATGTTAACATGTGTCAACGGGTTGTGGTCATTGCTACACAGCGTGTTGTTGCTTTGTTTGGGAATGGCCAACAGGTTTTGTGTGCGTTGCTGTGAAAGTGACATCCTGAGTGAGTCACTTTTTCTTCATGATACTGTCTCAATGTTTATTTTTAAATCAGTCATGACCGCTGTGCAATTTTTTGCTTGCTATGGTCAAAATGGGGCCACGTGATATTTCTTCCACTGACCCGTGCATGGTTTCCACCATCACATTCATTCACATGCTTCACTGGCTGCTGTGTGTGTGTTTTTCTAGGTGCTCCCATGCTGTAAATGCAAATACAGAAATTAAGCCTCTATGTATGAGCTATTCTCCCTCATCACAGCGTGCTTCTTTCTTGAGTTTGGGAGCAGTTTTGGGTACGTTGCTTCCTCAAGACTACAGCAACAGACTCCGGCTCAAAGGCTCCTTTGTCTGACTGTTGAGTAGAGGCTGTATTTCACCACTTTTTAGCTGTGACTCAAAACCAGCATATAAAGTTCTGCCGGACTGAGAGTGTTCTAAGCCATATGTGCTTTGAGAGCGCCATCACATTAGGCAAAAGTTTCCCATGACATTCTAAGCCATATATGCTTTGGGAGCGCCATCACATTAGGCAAAAGTTTACCATGCCACGAAGTTCTTTCTAATCATCCCTGGCAGTGGCACAGTTTACACTGCTGCTCCCCTGCAGTCTAACATGATGATGAGACGCTGTGATTGGATTGGTGTTATTTATTCATTATTTATTCAGCACGCTGTTGTTATACTTGTTTACTTGTTTGTCTGTTGTGGGCCATGTCTTGTCACCGTGGGATAGGGGGGAACGAAATTTCGGTTTCTTTGTGTGTCTTTGGCATGTGGAGAAATTGACAATAAAGTTGACTTTGACTTTGACTTTTTGACTTTGATTTGCCCTCCTTGCGAGATGTAAACCAGTTAGTTGACTGTCAGCAGGTGGATTACAGTTTTGGTCGCTCACAATGGACTGGCAATGGAAGATGCCGCCAAAGCGATATGGACGGCATGTCCTAACATGTTTGTGTCCATTTCTTTGAGTGGTAATGAGTTTGTAAATCTTTCTCATCCCTTTTCTTAGATGTGTACAGAGCTGCATGAAACACTTACAATTCTACTTGAAAGTCAAATTTTTCTTGTGTGTGTCCACCACAGGTCAATATTAACGTCAACGCCTTAGACTCGGAGCTGGAGTTTGCAATTTTGCCAAGCGCTTACGGCAAAGTTGTGTTTGACCAGGTAAGCTGCACACCATCTCCGTTTAGATTATTGAATGCAAAGTCCCACTAAAACCATATAAGAAAGTCCTGAAGTTGAAAAATATTGTTTTTTTATATTAGTTGGACAATATTGTTTTTTTCGTATATGTATCTGCGCCTGACACCATTATCATTGCATTGTTCTCATTTTGTATGGTTCCATTCTTCTTCCCCATATGTATCATCTTATGTGACTAAGCATGTATGGTCTGCAAGGTTTGAAATTTTAAAACTGAGATCCCGCCAGCCCAGCTGACAGGCATTACAGTGAACTTGTTTGGTGCTGTGTGACAGCATCAGCGGAAGAAAGGCATTGTCTAAGAGTCTAAGAGTTAGACGCTTCCTGTAAAACTCGTTTTTCAATAGCTAGTGTAGCCAATTTCTACATATGTTTTGGACCAACCCTTCATCTCAAGATTTGTCGAGAAAATGTTTTTATCAAATCAAATTACATCGGAGCATAAATGCGGCCAAAGAGACCTACGGCCATTCTCAAAGTTTCTACAATGTGCAGTTAGCTTATATTTTTGTCATTGCAACTATGGTTGGTTGCGACATGCTCCCGGATGGGTGTGCCACAAATAATAGCCGCTTTGATTATTTTCAGCTCAGCTGTGGTAGAACACCTCAGTTGGCAACATACCAAGAAAGCTAGAGAAATTAAAGTCATAATAATCAAAAAGTAGTCAAATACATTTGCAGCATGCACTGTAATGATTGAGTTGAGTGCAAAAGTGGAAGGATAAATATGACAAAGGAGAGAGGTGGCTGAAGTTATTTTTTTAAATTCTTTAAATTATTTTTTAATTCAATGGCTTGCACTAAATGCGTCATTGCGCTTTGAGCAACGACATCAGGTTAGCCCAGTTGATATGTAGCATAGGTGCACGTTGACGTGTATAATCAGCTTAATGTCATCTCACACCGGCAGGCACTAAGTAGCTGCGCTGACCCCAGCAAGCGAGCAGTCTGCTGAGCAACACTCGTAAACCCGATTTTGTCAAGTAGCTGCGCTGACCCCAGCAAGCGAGCAGTCTGCTGAGCAACACTCGTAAACCCAATTTTGTCAGGCCTTGGTGATTGTCGGCAATCACAAACGTAGAATCTGTCATACCAAAGACAGCCTGCCACTCCCCTCCACACCCTGTTGCTCATCTCATTTGGGCTTGAGCGGCAATGTAAAAAAATCAGTCACAGAGGTTGAATGAATTTGTTAGTTGCCATTTCAACCTGCCGCTTAAAGCTCATTTGCATTTTGAGATTAGTATTTTGAGTGGAGTATCTTTAAATGAGTTCAAAGTCAATTTGACAGTGACAGCAGGCAATTTATCAAAGCTGTCAAAGGCTTGTTAGCCAAGCCCACAAATCATCATAGTCATCAAGTCAGGACTAGTGAGATTTTAGAAATAATTCTTAATAAATCTATTTTAGTTACCTCACTTTGCTGCCTTTAACCACTGCAATTGAATTAATCAAAATTATGTTTCTTGTGTATGCCATTGTTTTGAAAAGTTTTTATTCCATTCAAATTCCTTTTTTTCATTATTATCCACAGGTGGTGAAAACAATCGGATTACGTGAGCTCTGGTACTTTGGACTCCAGTATATAGATGGAAAAGACTATTTAACTTGGCTGAAACTGGAAAAAAAGGTAAGATGGGTTTGAAAGGCAGTGATGAAATGGAACACTTGAATCAGACAATAGAAGAATGCATTCCCTCATGGGCACAGTAGTCTCGATGATGCAATGTTTGTGTTTCATCATATCACTAGCAACCATAATAAAATATCCAGTACATGCCATCCATTGATATTCTTGAGCATGGTTAGTTGCTCCCTCCACAGATATCTGTAACAGACCGCATTGGTTTCTGTGTATATTTTACTTGTTGCATAAGACGATTATTGTGTGTTCAGCTGGAGCGTAAACTCTTCCTGAACCAGGACTACTTTCTGTTGTGTAGTCAACAGTGCAAAACTCTTTGCCACTGGATTCCTTGAGTTGCTCATAATTCAGGCTAATTTGTAAATCAGATAAATGAAGTCTGGCACATGATAGAGAAAGCCAACATTTACAGCCAATTGCAAAACGGAATAATTTGAAAATAATTCTGATAATATTTTACCTTTATTTGCTTAGATATGAAACATTCTCATTTAATATTTTTATTTCAGCAACAAAACAGAACCTGATTGGCTCACTCTGAAAACATTTGAAGTGTATTTGTAATTCCTTGTCAGGTGTTACAACAGGACGTGAGGAAGACAAACCCGCTGCAGTTTAATTTTCGGGCCAAGTACTTTCCCGAGGAAGTCAATGAGGAGCTCATTCAGGAGATCACTCAGAAGCTTTTCTTCATGCAAGTGAGAGAGGGCATCCTGAGCGACCAGATTTATTGTCCACCGGAAACGGCCGTGCTGCTGGCGTCCTACTCTGTTCAAGCCAAGTATGGAGATTATGATAAAGAAACCCACCAACCGGGATACCTCCTTTCTGAACGGCTACTCCCTCGCAGGTAAAGGAAAACCAAAACAAATAATTTATTTGATGTAAGGCCCTGAAGTTTTTCGGTTTGGAAGGTGATATGTCAGTTATTTATATACGATACTCAAAATTGCACACAGCGCCAGTAGGCTACTAGTCTGGTTGAACCTGCCCCTAAGGAAATGACGATGTCCTCCTTGGCACCCACAAAAAAAAAGAAAGAAAGCGAAACGGTTATGTATGAATCATGTTTTCTGTACTGTTATCTCAGTTTGAGTTGCACCCATGCAGCTTTGATAAGACGGAAGCCATTGTTATAGGTGGATGATTAAAAAACAGTTTTGAGGAATTGCAAGCTTTTGCATCATTTTGAAGGAATATAATAACTTCAGTACTGTCGCTGTCAGGTCCTCACATCGCTAAGATGCTGCTTTTTAATAATCATAATAATATAATAATAAGCTGACTAAGCAAGTTCATAAGCGGAAATGAATCTGCATGTGCTATCCTTCATGGCTGAGACATTTCTTCTGCATTCAAGCATTCGAGGTATCTTTGAATCTCACTGAAAGTCTTTCACAAATTATTGCCCAAAAAATATCCAGACTTTGAATCTTGTGGTGACTTAATGCTGCACAGCTCCTGCAAAGTTAAAGAAGAGGCGAAGCTTTACAACACTTCAATGGAGTTCAATAGAGTTAATGTCTGTTTTTGCAGAGTGGTGGATCAGCACAAGTTATCACAAGAACAGTGGGAGGAGAGGATTCAGGTGTGGCATGAGGAGCATCGTGGGATGCTCAAGTGAGTCAATGTGTGATTTGTATGTCATTATACGTGTTGACATGGGTGTGCTAAACTTGAGCACGTTCCAACAGGGAGGATGCCATGATGGAGTATCTGAAGATCGCTCAGGACCTCGAGATGTATGGCGTCAACTACTTTGACATAAAGAATAAGAAGGGAACGCTGTTGTGGCTGGGAGTGGATGCTTTGGGACTGAATATTTATGAGAAGGATGACAAGTAAGTTGAACTGACGACTTGGTTGCAGACATTAGAGCAGCAGCAGGAATTGTGCTGTCGAGTTGAATGTATGAAAATCAATTTTAATTTCCATGACACTAATGAAGGTGGCTCGGTGGGGCACTGGTTAGCACGTCCGCCTCACAGTTAGGAGGGTCCCGGTTCGATTCCACCTCCAACCCTCCCTGTGTTGCACTCCGGCTTCCTCCCACATCCCGAAAAACATGCTTGATAGGCCGATTGGGCACTCTAAATTGCCCCTAGGTGTGAGTGTGAGTGCGGATGGTTGTCTCTGTGTGCCCTGCAATTGGCTGGCAACCGGTTCAGGGTGTCCCCCGCCTACTGCCCGATGACTGCTGGGATAGGCGCCAGCACGCCCGCGACCCCCGTGGGGACAAAGCGGTACAGAAAATGGATGGATGACACTAGTGACAAACAGGCCATTTTGAGGCACCAAGCTTTGTTTTTTGTAAACCTAGCGATCGACAGAAGCCTGTCTTCTGCGGTGACCTCTGCCATAACTATGGTTACGCCAACTGGTTTTTCAAGCTGTGCGGCACTTAAGAATGTGGGGCTAACCTACAACAACGTCTCCTCAATGAGGGCGGCTGGCCCACAAAGCACACAGTCAAGGCATCTCGTTTGATTGTCAAACTCTTTACCAACCTGCTTTCCTTCATTTTCATGTTTCATCCATCACAATGGTTTAATTTTACACGATAAGCTAATCACGTCGTTTTTTGTGATTTTTTACTTCTTGGCACAAGATATCCTTTGAATTCATCCGGAAGCAAACTCTACAATGCAAAGATCCGTCCCGTCACGGCGCTCTGAAATAACTTCCACATTGTTGTCTCAATTCCACAAGCATGTGTCAGCGAGAGTAATTAAAATAAATTCCAGTTCAGGCAGTGTAAGTTCAAACATGAGTTTCACCACGAGGTGCTTGTTGGTCTCATTACAACATAGCAAATGTCATGCTCTGCTGAAACTGGCACAAGAAAACATCCACACCTTGAAATAATCCATCGGACAGTGGGATCAGTATTTTTTTGTGACTAAGCAGGAGGTTGGATTCTTTGCCGCGGCTTTCCACATTTGTGTGTTTTGCTCCATCAGACTGACACCAAAAATTGGCTTCCCATGGAGTGAAATCAAAAACGTTTCCTTCAATGACAAAAAGTTCACCATCAAACCCATCGACAAAAAATCACCGGTGAGTAAATCTTCTAGTCTTTTATGCATGTTGATGCTCCAACGTGCTTGTCCCCTGTATTAAATTTGTAATGTAGCAATTTGAGGTTGACTCCACATTATTTATTCTCGGTTCGTTTTCAGGACTTTGTGTTCTATTCCCCAAGACTACGCTTAAACAAACGCATCCTTCAGCTGTGCATGGGCAACCATGAGCTCTACATGAACCGACGCAAGCCGGACTCCATCGAGGTGCAGCAGATGAAGACACAAGCGAGAGAGGAGAAGATGCAGAAACAGAAGGAGAAGTATGTTGTTGTTGTTATCTCAGTTCAAATATGTGAAAATCTAAGTGTATAACTTGATTTATTGAGCCCAAATTTTTACCGCTGCGAGGTAATCATTACATGCTTCTTGTACGTAAATTCCCCCTCTTAGCACAGCTTGCGCACAGAAGATCCAAATTTTAATCTGCAGAGATTTTTCCATGTATTATGTCAACAATTCTCAAAAATTCTCTCCGTGTTGCAGATTAAAGCCATTAGACCACTAAGACCGTAGCCGATTTGGCACAGGCTGATCCCCTTGTTATTGTAAAACTCAACAGTGTACAAAAGAGAAACCACCCGTTGACTATTATTTGTCCGTCTGTCATGCATCTTTGTTAGCTAATTGCTAATGCTTATCTGCAGGGCCCAGCTGGAAAAAGAGAAGAGGAAGAGGGAGGCCATCGAGAAGGAGAAGGAGCAGATGGAGCGGGAGAAGAAGGATATTATGATGAAGCTCTACCAGTATCAGGAGAAGACCAAGAAGGTAGAGCAAGGTATGAAAAAAGTGGTTACAATTACTTTGCTCTGTCATTAACTGAATGCTCATGACATGCTCATGAGATTGCTTAATGTCACAACAGAGCTAACAATTATACCTGTCTATATTTCAGATCTTCAGGCGCAGACGCAGAGAGCCATGATGCTGGAGAAGGAGCGTTTGAAAGCTGAAGAGGAGGCGGCTCGTCTGGAGGCGGAACGTCAGGCAGCCCTGCTGGCTAAAGAAGCGCTGGCTCGCCAATCTGAAAATCAGAAGATTAGTCAGGAACAGCTGGTCAGTGCTTTCTTTTTGTATTTATTAGTATTAGGGATGGCCCACCAATGTCACATTTGTGAACAATTAGGCATGTTTTGTGTTAGGCCTCAGAGCTGAAGGAGCACACGAGCAGAATCACTCTGCTGGAGGAGGCCAGGAAACGCAAGGAGAATGAGGTGGACTCATGGCAGCTCAGGGTGAGAACACTTGGGGACTTGGGGGAGCGGATGAAAAAAAAAAATCAAAGGACGTCTTAGAAGAAAAAAGCATATTTGTGTTCCTCACCAGGCCAAGGAGGCCCAGGATGATCTGATTAAGACCAAGCAGGAGTTAGAGAAGGTGAGGCTGGCGGCCCCACCAGTGCTGCCGATGCAGATGCCGATGATGGCGCCAATGCAGATGCCGATGATGGCGCCAATGATGGCACCGATGATGGCGCCGATGCACACATCGATGCAAAAGCAGACCACGATGCAGACGCCAATGCAAACGCCAATGCAAACGCCAATGCAAACGCCAATGCAAACGCCAATGCAAACACCGATGCAGACGCTAAGGCCGACGCCTTTGCAAACGCTGAGGCAGACGCCGATGGAAACACCAATGGAAATGCCGCTGCCGCCGCCTCCCCCTCTGTCTATGTACAACTTTGACGACATCAGCGAAGACGAGGAGAACAGCAGCATGCACAGTGCTGACCTGCACAATGACAGCGTCCAAAACAATCACCGCAGGGAGGAGGATCGACGGACGGAGGCCCAGAAGAATGAGCGTGTGCAGAAACAGCTCAGGGTAACCACAGGAAATGTCCTCATACATCAGAGGCCGCCAAACGTTTGTGCTCTATGGCCACATTCGAGTTTTAAAACTAAGTTATTTAAAGTAGTGTAAAAAAAATGAAAAAGATACCATTGTCTCATTCCCTTGCTGTGTCTCCTTCAGGATTTGACGGCCGAGTTGGCCCAAGCGCGTGACGAGTCCAAGAACACCCAGAACGACCTCCTCCACTCGGCCAACGTGCGGGAAGGACGAGACAAATACAAAACCCTGCGGCAGATCCGGCAAGGCAACACCAAGCAAAGGATTGATGAGTTTGAGGCCTTATAAGGAAGACACCTGCCCTTTTAAAATTGGTGTAGAAAGAAAATGACTCGCAGTGACCTCTCAGAAAGGGCTGGCACATTGTTTGTGTCTATGCACAACACTAGATGGCTCTACACTCGTTTAAATTTATACCTAGTTTAATATTTATAAAGTATACGGGACATTAAAAAGGGTGTTTCATCTTAATTTGTATATTTTTGCTAACGATGAAAACTAAATTTTATATAGTGACCAAAATAATGTCAATGTCTTATGTTCCCTGCTTTTAGTCTCAGATCAAGGATGAGCCTTATCTTTGTCTTTAGATCAGTGTCGCCACTTAAAACTTGTGCTTGTGCCTTAATGTCCATGCTGGTAGAAGCATCATGATGAATGTAACTTTTAAAACGCAGAATGCTGTTTTTGAGTGTCGACCTTGAGTTTGATCTGAGTGCTGTAGTTTCATCAGGCAGTTAGGAGGCCACTTTGGATTCACCTTGATGAGGAGGCCACTTTGGTTTCACCTTGATGGTCACGGAAATATCTCTGTATTTGAGACATATTGCCAATAAATATATATGATGACACACTTAAGTGTTGTTTGTGATGACACTTTAATGGTAAGGTAAATTATATTTTGGTTTCGAGCATTTGTCACTCGTTGCTCTTGTACTCGTGAGCAGGACTCCTACAAGAATGTTTTGTGCTTGTAGAAACTAGAGGTTGAACGTATGTTTCACAGGCTCAGTGTTCTTTGTGCGGCATTCTTGGACACCTGCGCATTCGATGACATTCAATGAAAACGCTTTGTCAGACATCAATGCTCAGGGTCCGTGTCTCTCTTGGTCATTAGATATTTCTTTTGAAAGCAGATATTAAACGACTGCTTATTTAATTTTCGCTTCAAAACAAATCCACACAAGTTAGAAGACTGCTTCATTTTCTCGTTTGTTGTCTGGAACGAGTAAAAAAGCCGAACAGTTTGATTTTCAATGTTTATTTCGACAACAAAAATTGAATATCGTAGCACGAGACATGAAAAAACCGGACCGTCGATTTAGGATTTCCAGTTGTCACCGACGGCATTTCACAAATTGACCAATGGACGGCGACAACGGGACGCTTGAAGACTATTGTCCTACGCATCCGGCTTGAGTCTTCTGGTAACTCGCTGCAATGCGTTTCGAGTGATTTATTTTTAAACTCTGTATGCACAAGCTAGGCGCATCTTTATGAGGCTTAGGTCCTCTAGTTCAGCGATCCCCAACCTTTTTAGCACCACGGACCGGATTTTTGTCAGACAATAGTTTCACGGACCGGTGTTTGATAACGTCACGATTTTTTCGACAAAAGCTTATCAAAACAATTCTAGAAAATACAAATCACAATCAAATGTCAGAAGCAACAAATCAAATAATCACCGACTGCACATTGTTTCAGAAGTCGTCTTCGCAAAAATCGTCCACGTTTGAACGACAATCCCATTTCCGCAAAACAGACCAAACACAGTCTTTTCAGCCAATCATGCAATGTGACGTCTTCAAAAGTGTTCGGGAGCCGATCTGAATACCGAATGGACGAGGTGCCGGCTATTATACTATTACTATAGTGGTGCCAAAAAATGAATAATGAATGAAAGTGCAAATAGGTAGTACTTTATTTGGCATAAATATGAATAAATATAATAAATGAAATTATTAAACATGTAAATGCTCATGCATGCATTTTGGATTCCAATACAAGTGCAGTTGTTGAATTATCTGCTAAAATTATGAGGGTTGCAGACTGCTGAACTCTGGACTGGGTCATTTCAATTCAGCTGTACAGTGCTCCTCTCTGGACATTTACACTCAGCTGTGGACAAATAAGCCATCATGGAATATTTTGGAACTTTTATTTATTTATTTGCATCTTCCATTCTCAGTGACGGTCCTGATGAAATGTTTTGTGTGTTTTTACCTGTGGACAAAGCGGGTACCAGTTGAAGTGCTGGAAGTCTTGGTCTTCAAACTGAAAACCATCCAGCGGGATGAGGACCTCACCCAGAAAAACTTTTCTGTGCAGGGACCCCGAATGCCACACAGAGGCCTGCAATCTCTTCAAAGTCAGTAGGTGACGCTCTATGTGAAACTGTGAGGGGAAAAAAAATTACATCATCATGTTGCGTAAATGCCAAAAGTCCCACATAAATGTTTTTTTCTTTTTTTTAACTTTCCTTTTTTTGATTCCCTCATAATAACTCCTTTATTCCTTTTGTTCTCTTGACAACGTTTTCCCTCGTGGGTGAAGCCTTACTTGAAAAAGCTCATTATAAACCGGGTGGACAGTGTTTCTTTTGACCGTCGTCTTGCGTTTGCCACTCTTGGGTGGCATCATGTAGAGTTTGACGTACCTGCACGTGGACATTGTGCAATATTTTACTTTGATTTATTTGGATTCAAAGCAGTCAGCAGACGCATCCTGATTTCTCCTTACGGGTGACACCTCTTCTTCCTGGTGTCTCCGTGGAGTAGGTTCCGGCATGCTCCCACTGTGATCTCCAGACAGGAGGTGTGGGCCTTGTAGGCCAACGCCAGTTCCACGTCCCCACCGGCACTGATGCCCTCAAGGAGGCTGAACTCTGTGCTGATGCTGCTGTAACTGCCCTGAGGGAAAAAAAAACAAAATTCACATTAAGAAAAACCGAAAGATCAAGTGGTGATGAAATATGTTAGCTCGTACGCACTTGCTTTCCTTCCGAGTTTTCCGAACTATTGGAGGTTTCTTCTTCTGCTTCGGTGGAGCAGCCCTCCTGCTCGCTATTTTTGCTTCTCTTGAACAGGTCTGGAAGACTCGGGCCATGGTAGAGCTGATTGGAAAATGCGTATAGTGTTATTAAGTGTAAAGAGTAAATTTACTGGCATTTGGGTGAGGCCATATTTCCTTACTTTGACAGAATTGCTGATGTCAGTGTCAGAGAGGCTCTTCTGAGTGCTGTAGTACAAATGTTGGTTGACGTTTAGCCAGTTGGCTGTCACGTTGTTTTGAGATGAAGACATCTCTGCAAACAACGTGAGCTATCAGAGCACCTCGGTGGTGTCACAGGATTTTGCGCAACACTTTTGCTGTCACACCTGATGTAATTCGGGCTTCGATAAGAGACACATTTTCTTGGCTGAGTTGTATCGTGAGGAAGTGTTACATTTAAAACAGAACTTTCATGAAAATAAGAAAAAATTAAAAAATCAATTCTGATTGATGACTCATTATATTGACTTTTACTCATGACTTACTTCTAAAATTATCGGTGAATGAAAAGAGATCTTCCATTGATTTGGGGAAAACGCTGACCTTGTTGGAATTCTGTTGAGACACAAAAAGTTATGAACAGCGGTTCATATTATTTGCATTCAAACTGAAAAACCTGAGTATGTACTTTACCTCTGATCTGCCCACAAAGTCAAATCCCGAGGAGGCTGGCGGAGTCGGCGGCATGATTGCTATGTGACTTTGCAAAAATATCATAAGTGTTAAATGGATGCACGCACACATGCACACACAAAAAGTAAGTCAAAGATACCTTAGCACATTGAAGGAGTTTAACAATTTCTCCCCAACTGTCTCATATTTGCCTGTGCAGCAGAGATAGCAATTTTCCATTGTGCGTTCGGTAGTTGAGTCATTTGAGTCAAAAAATGCATTCATGAATGGAAACAAACCTGTTGTAGCCGGAATTCTTTTTGATTTTTCCTCTAAAAACCAGTCTCCGGACCGGATCTTGACTTCTCTGCAAAGGCGGAACAAGCAAATCATTGTTCCATCAGTTTGCACTAAATCTGAATCACACCGAATCAACGCAGTCTACCTGTAAGCGTAGCAGACTGTACACTTCCACCCCACTTCCCTCACGCTCACACGACAGCGGCTGCAGATTCGATGGCTGCACCCGCGGCAGACGGCCCCCCTGTTGCAGAACTTTCCCAGTGGCGTCTGGCAGCGGGCGCACGTCCGCTCGCCGTACTCCCTGGATTCGCTCTTTGCGCCTCTTCTTCGAAGTTCCTGCAGCTGCAATTTCATCCTCCTGTATTGACGACCGTCATAAGAATCGTCACAGAAAGGTGAATTTATGATGTCACTCACTTGATCCTGTTGTCTTCCATTGTACGCAACAGTTTATCTCTCCGAAGTACTTGCAAGATGCTCGCCCTCTCCAGATCTTCAAGCAAACTTAAATCCATCTTCAAATGAACGCCTCCACTCCCGATGATGTGTCACTTTCCCTGCTCTACGCCTGTTAGAACTCGTCGTCATCTGGAGCTGAA
The DNA here is from genome assembly GCF_059516105.1 of Syngnathus floridae. Lineage (NCBI taxonomy): Eukaryota > Metazoa > Chordata > Actinopteri > Syngnathiformes > Syngnathidae > Syngnathus > Syngnathus floridae. Next base: position 7,965,376 of record NC_142431.1, read on the forward strand.
AGATTCAAGAAGTGGCACATGTAAAGGTTATCTCCTCCGCCGCTCTCCACGTCATAACCAGATAGACTTCTCATCCTGCTACTGTTTTCCATTCCAAACCAATTTTGTAAAAAAAAATTGAGTAAGGCACCTGCAAGTCTTTCCATGGTCTCACTCAGGTCAGTGTCACAATCCATTTTGCCTCATCATCAGCCTCCCTTGAAATCACTTTGACATCTATTGAACCTCTCCTGGCAGCGAGAGCAAGTCTGCGGAGCCAAAGCAAATGTCAAACTTTGCATTATTGATAGCTGGCCAACCTCCTCTCTGCTTCCTAGTTTGGTTTCATTTTTAATGGGAAACCGTCCGAGCAGCCCACATTGACGATAAAGTCAGTGTAATCGGAAATATATGAAGGAGCTGACATGTTTCCTAACACTCAGCTGAGTTTCCTGCAAGCCCCCCTAAAAAGAAGCCACAATAATCACCACAGCCTGAATGTCAGTCAACTCTCACGGTTGTCTTCTAGGGCTTGGTTGCACACATCTGTCAAATGAGGCTTCATCAAACTACCACAAAATGACAAAATCACTCCTCAAATGTATAATCATAGTCATGAAACCAAATTTAAATGGTACAAAGTACAAGTGCTTACCTTCTGGCCCAGCATGGAGATGTCGTTGCTGCCTTCACACATTTCCCTTCCTTTTTTTTCTGATGCAATGTGTGATGAATGCTTCCTGGGTTTGTTTTCCTTCCGCCAATTTCAGTGTCAGAGTCTTACCTCGACACGCAAATGCATTTGATACTGGCCTTTTTTCAAGGTATTGAGCTGTAAAGTATTACAGTATCATGCAAACTAACTAAATGAATAAATGAATAAAAGGATAAATAAATAAATACATAAATAAATAAATAAAATCTGACATTGGTTAAGTCTTCTTTGCCAGTAGTTGGTGTTCCACAAGAACACTTGTAACAGAAATTGGGTAGAAACTTGGCTTCTAGAAAGTAATTTTTTATTATCTAATATCAAGTTCACCTTTGGAACAATCTACAGGACTGAAATCATTTTTGTATTGTTTACTTGAATGTTTTGTTTGTCTGTGGACCAATTGGGTATAATGTGTCTTGTCACCGTGGGATAGTAGGAAATGCAATTTCGATCTCTCTTGACATGTGAAGATATTGACAATAAAGCAGACTTTGACTTTCTGTGATTTTCTTTCTTGAGATGCATTGGGGGGGTGTTCTTCTCAACTGTGGACGCACATTTCAGCAGAATTATTTGGATTCGTTTCAGTCCGTCTTTGGTTCTGGTTTCCAGAAGCAAAATAAAAGTAATTCAATGACACAAGGAACAAGATCTACAACCGGAGTATGGCGTTCAGTATTTACAACAATCATTTTAAATGCCATAATCCCAGATTTTTTAAATGAACGAGGCACCAAGTGAAGCCAGAGCACTTTTTTTTTCCTCATCTGATCTACAGTTAATGGAGTTCAAACACTATGTAAAAAAGTCTTGAGCTGTAGCGTCTCTTCAACGGACAACCTATCGTGGTAAAAACTTAGTCCAGTCAGCAGTTCCACATCACGGACGCGAGCCGCATGCAGCTGGATCCATTCCTCCATCCATCTTAAATCTGAGGAGGTCTACAGATCAACAGGAAGGTGACCAATTTTAGAGGAGGAGCCAGCGAAGCGTCTTAAACACGTATCAGTGGCGTTACTCACCGAGCAGGTGTCGGTGTATTCCGCTCTGTGTGGGAGGATGAAGGACTTGACCATGAGAGGACCATTGCAGTTCCCAGAATCAAAGGTAGAATTCTTACAACTGGTCAGGATCACGAAAAAATGCGTTGGCGTCGTGGCCTCATTTCTAGAGAAATACAAGATCATGTCAATCCAGCACATTATTACACAGCCAATTTGTGATGGACTTACGGCGCAAGGCTCTTGAAGGCGTCAACTTTTCCATCATAATCTTCATCAAATATTGGACCACTCATGACGTTGACTCCATTCATCTGCTTTGAATACTTTGGAAGCATGACACCATGGAAGTACTCCCAAATATCTGATGGAAGACAACATGCACACAAAAATATTATATTTTATGTACAACGCTCATTATGTCGGATCTGACATGCAGGATCCCAAATTAGCCACTTGAAGGCAGCATCTGCAACAGTGAGGCCCCAAATAGTCAAAGTCCTCCTGCAGGAGTGAGTCAATTTTTCATTGTGGTGGGTGGTCCCAAGGAAAACATTTGCCTTCCTAATGTGTTCATCACACAGCAGACATTTCAACAAAAGCATCATGGGTGGAGAAAAAAATACAGCAGAAAAAAAAAAGCAGAAGACTTGAAAGACTAAATTAAAAAGAAAAACAATCCTGATATTACCATTCACATCTAAAAACTGCCATCAGATATGTTTGCAGATACAAATATCTCACTTTTAAATTCAGGGAACATTGGCACCATGTTGCTGGAGATGAGTGAGTCTGCTGCTCCTTGTTTGATATTCAGGTCTTTTGGAAGAAGCAAGAGATGCAAATAATACGTTAGCAATACACACGACAGTGAACAATTTAACAATCGTGCTACAATATTGCTTTGGCGCATGTTAATCATGCCAAGGAAACCTCAAGTGATTGAAGCAGCTTTATTTAGCCAAAAATAGTCCTTTGCCGCCACCACGCAATTTCTCACGGATTTTGCGTCTTGATATACTTTTGGTCTTAATTTGGATGTGAGTGCTAACTGGAGCCAAGCAGGGATTCAATGAGAATGCAAAAAATGCACATTGGATTCCACGCAGGCTTTAGCAAGGTTATTCTCATCTGACAATAAAGTGTCACCACGGTTACTATACAGTTTCTTTTTACACGATAATGCAGTTCTGAAAGATGTCAGCTTCAATTCATGGGATGAAGAGCTGTGACCATCATGCTCACACTCACAGGGGGGGTAGAGCAGGCCCTGGGTGTTGTCATTGGTGCACATCTGGCAGGTGGCTGCTGGTATGCGGATGTCTTTGCGAATACACACCTCGAAATTTGGGTCCAGAGGTATCCCGCTGACCTGAAAAAGCAAATGGGTCAGGAGTCAGGCGGAGTTTCAGGACAGCGGTTCACAGCACCGAGGGCGTTGCCGAAGGTCGCTTGGCTCGACTGTGTGTCATTCAGGGCATTGCACTCTTTCTGTTTGCTCTCCAATTGTTAAATTTATTATATTAACCCACAGTTGTATAAGTGTGGGATTGCACTTTGCTGACCTTTTCCTATCATTTTTCATGCACAACAGTTTAGCAACAACAATGAGCTATTCAAATATGCAAGCCGTGACACTATGACAACAGAATTGCTAGCCAGTATCCCATCAAAATGATTCCAAGAGATTATTTTCGGCTCAAATGACCACACATTTGGCTTTTAAACTGTCAGACAGCAGCTAAACATTACCGCCACTTAATTTGACTCTTGCCCAGACTAGAAAACAACTGTGAGTTGGCTTCCTTCGGACTAAAGAAGCAAACAAGAGGCAACGAGGCTCAAAATATCTCACGGAGTGAGCATCAACTCGACCGACGTACGGTAGCTGAGGATACACAAGAAGGCTTAGTGTCATTACTACGTGGGTGGTTTGTTTAAAATGTCGAAGCTCCCTTTTAGACAGCCTGCAGAGATACTTGTTGAGGAGGGGTTGGGTCACGCTCACTGGGGTTCGAAACAACATTACAAGCTCATACAAAGTAGACATGAAACTGACAAGACCTCTAAAGTCCACTAAAAGGCAGAGGTGACCAAAAATTTTACGAAGCTTTGTTAAGTAACAAAATTGTAGAAACGTTAATTTATAATAGTTAAAAAAAAAAAGCTCATATATTATACGGGCTCATTACTCATAGGAAAACTCTTCAGAATCAGAAGACCAATTTCAAAAAGTCGTTTTGACTGTTTCTTATGTAATATTTTTTTTAGATGGCAAATATTTGGCTGCTAGCCAGAAATATTGCTGTGTCTGGTGTGATGTTTGATATGACTCATTTTTTGACAACAACTAATGTAGTAATTCAAATTTAGTGTGATGCATTTGTATACTGTAAATACTGAACGAATGGGGAAAAAAAAAAAAATCAATTCTCTGCCTGAGATCACCGTTTACACACATTGAGAACCCTAGTTGTGCCAACACCGTCATGGAGATCACTAAGAACATCTTAGGCCAGGAATTCAAAAAGGTCAAGTCAAACCCTTATTGAGTCCTCTTCCAAACCCACATCACTAACTAGCCAAGGCTATGTTTAGGGATGAAAGACTCACCAGTTTTGGGATGTTATACGCCACCCAGAGAGCCATGTGACGGTCTTGGCTGTAGCCTGTGATGTAGTTGGACTGGTGAAGTAGACAAAAAGTCGCATCCGCTTGGACAACACTTGGCACACCGAAGGGATGGTGGAGGCGACGTAACCTAGATTTGACGACTACGATAGAAATGGCAAACCTTAAAACTTGAATTATTTCGATTAGCTTCATAATGTCTTCTGAATGCTATCTGTAGATTCTTTTGTTCTTGAATCGCTTCGACATTGTTCCTTGACACCAATGACTTTTGGTGCTTTTACAGCAAATAGGTGAGTTTTTCAGCATATTACTACAAAATGTTTCAACTACAACAGCCACCTTTATTCACTCACGCACACACACAAATCTTGGGGTTTGGATTACAAAATGCAATGACAAAATAGTTCCTCAAAATGAAAAGAAAAAAAAAAAAGCTAACTGCAGGGGTTGGCTCCCAATCATTTGGAAAAACATTATTATAACATAGCTGTTGCCACAAAGCTGAACTACACCAATAAAATGCCTAAAAATACAACCCATGCTGGCACTCCAAACTATGAATACACTCCATGCGTGCAAACCACACGTATGAGTTCTCCTTTAAACAAAAATAAATACATAAATAAAAAGACACTCACTGGTATTTGGAATCATGCTTTCTGTGTCTTCACCCTGGTAATAAAGTTGAGAAATATTTCACGGCGTAAATGGCATGATAACACCGTTGAGTGGAAGGAAACAAAACTTACGTGGGTTCCTTCTTTGAGTGGGTTGCATGAGCAGTTAAGGTTGACAAGTGGGTAGGGGTCAGCGGCCTCGCAGGGCGTGTCGTGGGAGAGCTGCGCAGGGTGAACGGGAAAGTGGACGGGATCCCAGAGGAGGTGATTGAGACTTCCATGTGTACCGTTGTTCGGAGCGGGAGGGATGCCGAGAAGATCTATAGGGAGGGTTGCGATAATTTCAAATATCTCAACAAAGCTTGAGACAATTTTTATAATTGTGCCACTTACCACACATGAGATTATACAATTCAATGTTCTCAAAGGGAGCCACAACTGTGCCATTTTGAAATCCTGGACCGTAACCAATGAAGATTGCCTGGAAAGAACATACGTCTTCAAATTTGAAGCTCATGCCATTGGTCGTAAATCTAACTAAGGACTATCTTTAGTCTGTGAGGTCCTATTCAAATGGAAATAAAATAACCAGGGGCTTCCAGTTCCAGGAAAGTCAACATAAGGATGTGGAATAAATATTGCGTCCTGAAATTCTATCTGACTGATGTCTTCTCATTTATCAACATCAGTGGCCTTGACTTAAACTTGCTAAATCTCATATGCTTCTTTTAAACAGGATGCAAAGTGACTAACATCCTGCTTTTGTCTCACCTGCATGTTAGTGAAAAGGTTATCGGAGCCATGGAAACCGCCCGAGCAGTACTTGATTTCCTTGCGGTCTCTGCGCACAATGAAATAAAAAAAAAGCATCATTGAAAACAGTCATATATTCATTTTATGTTTAATCAGAATGAATGATGACTTACAGCGCTGTCTGCCAGCCTTCCTTCATGTACAGGTGTCCTCTCTCTATCCTCACATTGTTGGCAAAATGAAAGCGTTTGGGGAGGTTCTCTTTAAGGTACGCCCTCATTGGCTGCGCGGGAGTCCTGCACTTGAAAACAGACACAGAGTAGGCAGGATCAACACATGGTCGGCTCGTTTGACACCGAGCCAAGCTAGCAGATAATCGCTCCATCCACTTATATCAATACAATAAGTCACGTTTGGAATTTTCTGCATACCGACAGGTTCTTCACCAGGCCCTCATAGTCGACTGTGGGAAAAAAACAAAAAGGGGGCAGTGAGGGAAATGTCAGGGGTCCCGTTGGGAGGACGGAAAGTCGGTTGTTAGGAACTCACAGGAAAAGAAGTCGACTGGCAGCCGGATGGGTCTAATACGAGCGGCCGCGCCTTGTACGATCGTGAAGTCGTCTGTGTCGTTCAGGTAGGTTGACACAAATGCTGCTCTTTCACATGTTGCTTCTTCCATGCCTGGAAAAACACGCACATAGTTCTGTTTATAATACATAATCCACAAGTTATGTTTTCATAGTCATTCATTCATTCTGGTTGCTCATCTTGTGAATCCAAGCAAAGCCACGCTTATTCTCAACTCACCGTGATCCGATACGATGATTAGGTTGACGCAGTGAAGCAAGTTCCTGTGCATCAAACCGTCCATTAACATCCCCATAATTCGGTCCACATTCTTCAGGGCCTCAATGACCTGGAGAACAAATTGTTACATTTTATCGATTAATCGACAATAATTGGTTAATAAGAGTAATGGAGAAAAGCGGGTTGTATAATACACTTTAATATTTATATTCATATTTATTAATATTTTAATATTTTATTAATATTTTTTATCCAATTATTCGATTAATCTAATTGATAGAATGTAGTTACAAATAAAAAAATAAATGCTTTAGATAATTCCAAAGCTGCTTGATAGGTTTGAAGTCAAGGCTCCTGCAACATTCCTTTTCCGACTTTACATTTCTGTGACCTGTTAAGACAAAGCTTTACTTGGCTGCTTTCTGGTCCATAGCGATGCCCGGATGAGTCAGGCTCCTCTAGGTACAAAGTGTAAAAGTCAGGTCTAAAGAAAACAAGTAAATAAAAAAGTAAAAAAAAAAATAAATCACATCCAGTCTCACTGAAGATAGCCTGGTGGGATTGTATGTACAGAATAAATAAATAAATAAATACCGTTCTCCTTGTGCTAAATCCAGCCACTCAAAAAGCGTCAACACTCTGGACTCAAAAGTGGTGCTTCTATGCAGAGAAATCAGAACAAGAAAATTTAGTCTGACTCGAGTCAAGTCACATGATCGGTGCCTCATTGTATAAACAGTGCCACTCTTACCTATTATAGATTTTGTAGAAATTTGGAAACTTGCCATGGATAGCCACATCTGAACCGGGCCAGAAGAAAGTTCCTGCTTTCAATTTGTGCCTCATGGCAGTGATCCAGATCTGGAGATCAAAGCAAGGCATACAGATGAGATAAAGACAAATACAAACCAGATTCAGTTGAAGTTGGAAAATTGTGTAAAATGTAAATAAAAACAAAATACAGTGGAGCCTCGGTTTTCGACCACAATCCGTTCCAGAAGGCTGTTCGAGAAGTGAATCGTTCGAATTACGAATCATGTTTTCCCATTACAAATAATGGAAAAACATTTAATCCGTTCCAAGCCAAAAAACGCTTTTTTAAAGCATTTTTTCATCATTTTACACCATAAACTGCATAAATAAGTGTGTAGATAATGTATAAATAAGTAATATAAATAATAAATTGAATTAATAGAGTAGGCGAGGCTGGGGAATGTATTGCCATATCTGTGGCAACTCTCTTGTGTGTTTCATTCTAATAGTAAAAGATATGTTTTTAAATTGTGAGGGGAAAAAAAGCACAACAAAGAGCAAAGGTTTGTTGGTAAGCACAGTTGCCCCTCTCGCAACATCACTACCTTTAAGAGCGTCTTTGTTTTTCAGTATCGAGCTTATTGTCGATTTTGCCATGCAAAACTCCCCCGCCAACTCTGACACGCACACCGGACTCATATTTTGCGATTAATTATTTTTTAAATTCAACCGTTTTGCGCACTCGAGTATTTGTCTCTGGCCCCCTGCCTGGGAGAGGCACTGATGAGAGGTTTAGTAGATTAGTCTCCCTTAATCGATGGATGGCTGGGTTCTGTAAAAAGCAGGGACTGTATTTTATAGATAAGTGGTCATCCTTCTGGGGCCGCCCCGACCTGCTGAGGAAGGACGGCCTTCACCCTAACCGTGAAGGCGCCTTCACTCTTTCTAGGAATATAGATTACTGTTTGAGCCTCACATGACAGGTCACTCTAGAGCAGGCCAGGACACAGGTGATTAGACCACCTGTGAGAATGGGTTTGGAGTCTGTTAAGTTAAAGTTAACTAGCGCTAGGCTAGACTTTCAGCATACACATAGCTCCTCGTGTAGACTAGAGCGCGACAGTTTAAATAGTGCTGCAGTACACATAAACACACTTTCTACTGGGGTAGTAGACAAATCCAATCACTCCGTCCCGACCGGTCTTGCTGATGAAACGGTGCCTGTTTTAGACAACTTCACATGTGTAACAAATATTCATCATCAAATTCCCACGGTCGTTTCATCCCACCGCCCCAATAAACTTTTGAGAGGTGATATTAGGCCTAGAGAACACAATTTTACTCGCATCCCGTTTAAAAATCCTTCGATAGATACGCACCCTGATCAACCGATTACACTTAAATTCGGTTTTATGAATATTAGATCACTTCATACGAAAGCAGTTCTCGTTAATGACCTTATCACGGAACATAATCTAAACGTTTTTGGTCTTTGCGAGACCTGGTTAAAACCTAATTAACTGCTGCCTCTTAACGAGGCCTCGCCTCCAAATTTTGTGAGCTCGCATGTGGCACGTCCTCGAAAAAAGGGTGGGGGTGTCGCCCTCATCTCAAATTCTGAGCTTAGATTTAGGCCTCGCTCAATTCACGTATTTAAAACATTTGAAGTTCTCATTGTGCGATCCACTGCGTTACCGTCATTCTATCTTGTTGTTATTTACCGCCCACCCGGGGCTTACTCTGGCTTCCTGGATGAATTTTCAGAATTTGTGGCTGATCTAGTGACAAATGCAGATAATATAGTTATCATGGGTGATTTCAACATCCACATGAATTCACCGTCAGAACCACTGACTTCGGCATTTCAAACTTTAATCGATACGTTTGGTTTTACGCAAGCTGTACAGGCAGCAACGCATAAGAATGGAAATACCTTAGATCTGGTATTATCCCGGGGACTAGCAACCTCAAATATAGCAGTACTGCCATACACTACTGTTCTGTCAGATCATTTCTTAATAAAATTTGAAATTTTAGTTCCTTGTCAAAGACAAGAGAGCAATCAGAATTATAGCAGCCGTAATTTTAACTCCATGACTGCAACTGCGCTATCTGAGTTACTGTCGCCGGCAACCGCCATGTTTCCCGCATACAGCGGCTCTATTGATAATCTTACAAATGAATTCAATGCGACATTATTAAAAGCCATCGACTCTGTGGCACCGCTACGTCTGAAAACTCGCCGTAGATGGCCAACTCCGTGGTTCACAGATGAAACACGTACGTTTAAACAATTATGTAGAAAGCATGAGCGCAGATGGCGTTTAACCAAACTTGAGGTTTTCCATCAGGCATGGAAGGACAGCCTCCTGAAATATAAAGATGCGCTTATTTTAGCAAAAACTCGTTATTTTTCGCAAGTCATTAACCTTAATAAAAACAATCCTAAATCCCTATTTGATACAGTGGCAAAGCTAACTCTGCGCCAGCCGACCCCCGATAGCTCCTTCCACTCAGCTGACGAGTTTATGAAATTTTTTGCTCAAAAGATTGAGTCCATTAGGGACGAGATCAAGAATACCATTCCAATCGCTCCGCCGGTTACTAGCGCTGGGGATCATGCAATAACCCTCTCAAATTTTAAAAGCGTGTCCCTTGAAATGCTTACAAAATTGGTTAGTACGGCTAAACAAACAACATGTTTACTCGACCCGCTTCCAGCCAAACTACTTAAAGAATTATTTCCAATTTTAGGATCGTCCGTCTTAAATATAATCAATCTGTCTGTTTCCTCTGGGATAGTGCCAACAGCCTTTAAAACCGCTATGATTAAACCGCTACTTAAGCGAGCAAATCTTGACCCGGACTGTCTCAGTAATTATAGGCCAGTTTCAAACCTCCCATTCATAGCAAAACTTCTCGAAAAAGTAGTAGCGCAGCAGCTTATTGATTACATGGTCGCTAATAATCGATATGACTCTGTTCAGTCTGGTTTTAGAGCTAATCATTCTACAGAGACAGCACTTGCTAAAGTGACTAATGATCTCCTCATAGCTATGGATTCAAATACGTCGTCTGTATTGTTACTACTCGATCTTAGTGCTGCCTTTGACACTGTAGACTTCGATATTTTATTAGGGCGTCTTAAAAGTTGTGTTGGTATCTCAGGGTCAGCACTAAGCTGGTTCAATTCCCATCTATCAGACAGGACGCACCGAGTGGTCCATGGCAATACGTCCTCTGAGCTTTATAATGTTACGTGTGGTGTCTCACAGGGATCGGTACTCGGACCGATTTTATTTAATATTTATATGATTCCGCTTGGGGACATAATACGTAAATATAATATTAGCTTTCAATGCTACGCGGATGACACCCAATTATATATGCCGTTATCGATGACAGATCCGCGGGACTGTTGTAATCTCGAGGCGTGCCTTGCGGAGATCAAGCAATGGATGTCTCTCAACTTCCTTCGTCTTAACCCAGATAAAACTGAGATGTTGATAATTGGTCCTACTCGTTATCAACACTTATTTAAGGAAACCACTATAACTATAGATAACCGTACTATCACTCAGAGTGAGACGGTAACTAATCTCGGGGTAATATTTGACCAAACGCTCTCCTTTCAAAAACACATTAAGAATATAACCAGGATTGCGTTTTTTCACCTTCGTAATATTGCTAAGATTCGTCCTATCCTCTCGACCGGGGATGCGGAAACTATTATACATGCGTTCGTCACGTCGCGCCTGGACTACTGTAATGTATTATTCTCTGGTCTTCCTAAGTCCAGTATCAAAAGTCTACAGTTAGTGCAAAATGCCGCTGCGAGGCTGCTCTCACGGTCAAGAAAATTTGATCACATTACCCCAATATTAGCCAAATTACATTGGCTCCCAGTCCATTTAAGATGTGACTTCAAGGTTCTTCTACTAACCTATAAATCACTGCATGGCTTAGCGCCTTCATATCTCGTCGACCTAGTCGTTCCTTATGTTCCGTCTCGTAACCTTCGTTCGCAAAACGCTAGTCTTTTAGTTACACCGAGGGCCAAGAAAATGTCTGCAGGGTCTAGAGCATTCTCTATTCGGGCTCCAGAGCTTTGGAATGCCCTACCAATGGATATTAGAACTACTACCTCAGTAGAAACATTTAAGACACGTTTAAAGACACATTTCTATGAGATGGCCTTTAACTAACTTGTAGTGGCCGATTCGGCCGGAGTTTGTTTTGTTCTCTCTGCCCAGGTGGCTCAAAAGCTGATAGCGGCTAGCTGGATTCTCGGGGACCAATTCAAGATGAAGAAACTGCAGCTCAACCCCCTTGAAGACACTGCCAGGACAGTCGCGGGCACCTCCGACATCCATTTTTTTCATTGATTTTCATATTATGTATTACTTGTGCCCTCTCTGCATCCATTACAACCTGGTGATCCTGAAAGGGGGATCCTTCCATCTGTGGTCCCTTCTCAAGGTTTCTCATTTTCCCCTGGCAGGGTTTTTTTGAGTTTTTCCTTGCCCTTTTGGGAGCTTAAGATCAGGGGATGCTTTGAGAATAATTGTCAATTTTGGCTATGTGAAGCCCTTTGAGACTGTTTGTGATTTAGGGCTATACAAATAAACTTGACTTGACTTGACTTGACACTACTTTCCTCTTTTCGCCATGATCAGCTTTACTGCTCCGACTTGCTTCCTTTGGGGGCATGATTAGAGTTGATGCAATCCTCAGAGTAACGAGAATGTAATAACGAACGGAGTCAGTTGGCATGCGGGTCCTCTCGGCTCATCTCGCGAGGTTCGACAACCGAAATTTTGTCCAACATCCAAAGCAAAAAAAATCTCGAATTTTTTGTTCGAATACCGATTTGTTCGAGAATTGGGACGTTCGAAAACCGAGGCTTCACTGTACAACGACTTGAAAATCCTTCTCAACCCATATTCAATTGAATACACTACAAAGACAACATATTTGATGTTCAGACTGATAAACTTAATTGTTTTTTGCCAAATAATAATTAACTTAGAATATCATGGCTGCAACACGTCCAGTAGAAGTTGGGAAAGGTGGCAAAAAATACTGAGAAAGCTGAGAAAAGCTCATCAAACACCTATTTGGAACATCCCACATGTGATCAGGCTAATTGGGAACAGGCGGGTACCATGATTGGTTATAAAAGGAGCCTCCCCAAACATGCTCAGTCATTCACAAGCAAGGATGGGGCAAGGTTCACCACTTAGTCCACAACTGCATGAGAAAATAGTTGAACAGTTTAAGAACAACATTTCTCAAAGCGAAATTGCAAGGAATTTAGGGGTTTCAACATCTACGGTCCATAATATTATTAAAGGGTTCAGAGAATCTGGTGAAATCACTGCACGTAAGCGCCATGGCCAGAAACCAAGACTGAATGACCGTGACCTTCGATCCCTCAGACGGCACTGCCTTAAAAACTGAGTGTGTAAAGGATGTTACCAAATGGGCTCAGGAAAAGTTCAGAAAACCACTGTCAGTAAATACAGTTCGTCACTACATCAGTAAGTGAGGGTTAAAACTCTACAATGCAAAGCAAAAGCCATTTATGGACAACATCCAGAAACGCCGCCGGGTTCTCTGGGCCCGAGCTCATGTAAAATGGACTGATGCACAATGGAAAAGTGTTTTGTGGTCTGATGAGTCCACTTTTCAAATTGTTTTGGGAAACACTGGATGTTGTGTCCTCTGGACCAAAGAGGAAGCGGACTATCCGGATTGTTATCAACGCAAAGTTCAAAAGCCAGCATCTGTGATGGTATGGGGGTGCATTAGTTCCCATGGCTTGGGTGACTAACATTTCTGTGAAGGCAACATAAATGCTGAAAAGTACATACAGATTTTGGAGCAGCATATGCTGCCATCCAAGCGATGTCTTTTTCATGGACGCTGTTGCTTATTTCAGCAAGATAATGCCAAGCCACATTCTGCACGTGTTACAACAACGTGGCTTCGAAGTAAAAGAGTCCAGGTTCTCCCCTGGCCCGTTTGCAGTCCAGACCTGTCTCACATTGAAAATGTGTGGCGCATTATGAAGTGTAAAATACGACAGGGAAGACCCTGGACTGTTGAACAACTGAAGCGGTTCATTAAACAAGAATGGTAAAGAATTCCACATGAGAAGCTAAGAAAATTAGTCTCTTCTCTTCCAAAACGTTTGAGTGTTATTAAATGTAGATTAGATGTAAGTAAGTGGTAAACATGCCATTTCCCAACTTCTACTGCACGTGTTGCAGCCATGAAATTCCAAGTTAATTATTATTTGAAAAATTAAATAAAGTTTATGAGTTTGAGCATTAAATATGTTGTCTTTGTAGTGTATTCAATTGAAAGGATTTTCAAATCATTGTATTTTGTTTTTATTTACATTTTACACAATTTCCCAAATTCAACCGAACCCGGTGTCAAAACATGATGGCTGCACACTTTTACTTACTGGCTCTCCTTGGTACCATTTAGAGTTGTATTTCTCCTCAGTTTTCAAGCTGAAGAATGCATTCTGGTTTACGTCAAACATTTTGTTGTCAACTATCCCGTGGGACTCTGGGTAAAGGCCCTGTAGCAAAGAAATAATAGTTGCAGAAACATTCTTATTTATTGAAATAAATAAGAAAATAAATACAAGTAAATATATTGTTACAATACACACAAGACTTTTATTAACCTTTTTTGAAGTGTAAACGTGTCTGGCGCCTCTCTGCTCTTGCCTGCTGGCCGACTGACGTGCCACAGCACGCCTGCCACCTGATTCTCGTTTGCCTGACCCGCTGTGTTACAAGATGCATGCACGACGCGAGCTCGCTGACCGGCTCGTCATTTTAAAGTGTAAACGTGCAACGACTCCATTCTGCTCTTGCCGTGCTGACCGGCTGTCGTGCCCCCGCTGCCCAGCGCGAGGGCACCCGCACAAGACTTTTATAATTTCATGACGGGCAAACAGGACGATCCAATCTGGAGTGACAAGCAGACACGCAGTTCTACTCAGTTTGGCGATCGAGCGGCGACGTGATAGTATGTGTGTAATGAAGTGCAAGTCTGAGGTGCTGCTGATATGATGACGCAGACAGAGCGAATAAAGTGCGGGAGTCTGAGATAAAGTGTAGTTAGAACTGCTAAGCCAATCAGCTGCAAGGACACAGATCAACATGTTCCCATTGGCCATTAGTGTCATATGGTCAGACAAAGCCCTGCGCTCCAAGTGACGCCGCAAAAAGCCGCGACCATCAGGGAGGGGAGTCGCTGATGGTGTAGGGGTGCACTTGCCTGTCCTGTTGCCTGGCTTGTGTGCTTCATTGCATATGATGCTGCGAATGTGTGTGTGACTTATAAAAAAAAAAAAAAAATCCGCGATGCACCGAATCTATCCGCAATATTTGTTTAAAAAAAAAAATCTGCGATGGAGTGAGGCCGCGATAGGTGAACCGCGAAGTAGCGAGGGATTACTGTACTTCACTTGCAAAATGGACAGTCTGAATAGGAACCGCACCAAAGGAAAAAAATTAAGTCCGTTTTTGGTCCGGACTAAACAAGTGGACTAAAGGACTTTTCTGGTCTGAACACAGCCTAAGTATCTAATACTGTACAAATTTGATTCCATAATGCATTCATTATTGCAGCACTGAAATCAAATGACTCCAGATAAGGAAATGCAGAACTCAAGTGACATTTAAACTTTTTTTTATCACGGGACACATCATAGTTACGGTTGCCATCATGCAGGCGGTTAGAACAGTGACTAAAAAGAATATGAATAAAAGAGATGAGCTGCGGCAAATACTCACAGTGACAATTGAGTAGTGGTTTGGGAATGTCTTTGTCGGATACACTGGCCTCATATGTGACGTGGTTGTACCCAAAGCTCCTGCAACACAGCATTTAACCTCATCAAGACATTTCCAGAACCACAAGATGCCACAGAAATGCAAGTTTGGGCCACTTACGTAACTTGCTGATGACAGGCAGGTGGTCGCCGTGATCTTTTAAATACTTGGCCCGGAAACCGTCCAAGGACACCAGGATGAGGGGCGGCCTGGTGAAACTGAGCAAGAGGCAGCAAGACTGATAAGAATTTCAACATGAAAAGATTTTCCGTGAGGTTCGGTCAAATTCCTGTGGAATTACAGCTCAATGTTGCCTCGTTGATGGGCTGAGTATAAAACCATAAGACAGAATGCGACTTTCCGTTGCATATTAAATTATGTGAACACTATATGAACTAAACTTCCATTTGCGTCCATTTGAGGTTGATTTTCAAGATTTGCTAACACACTTCTAGCCAACAAAGTGAGAAAAGCACATCTGGCGCAAGAAAGTGACAACAGGCTGTTTTGCATAATCTTGCTTCAAGATGTGAAACACACAGATACACAACATAAGGAAGACAAAAACCAACAACCTCAAATTCGTTTTTTCCATGTTGGAATGAGCCCTGAGTCATTTGACCAAGTTTCCACAGAGACAGTAATTTTTTTCAAAACTGACAAAAAAAACTTCCAAAATTGAAGGTCACTTTTTCAGAAGACGGAACATCCAGGCAGCGACTAACAATTCTCTTTTGTTTTCCGGAGCCACAAGCTGAGAACAGTCTGCTGACAACAATGGTCGCAACTCACTCGCCATACATGTGGGTGTCACCAGTCAATGGTTATTATTATTTACAGAACAACAACAACATGACTAAACTACCGTAATTTTCGGACTATAAGTTGCGTTTTTTTTTTCATAGTTTGGGTAGGGGGGTGACTTATAATGAGGAGCGACTTATAAGTGAAACCGCGATAAACGAACCGTG
The DNA here is from genome assembly GCF_059516105.1 of Syngnathus floridae. Lineage (NCBI taxonomy): Eukaryota > Metazoa > Chordata > Actinopteri > Syngnathiformes > Syngnathidae > Syngnathus > Syngnathus floridae. The sequence continues at coordinate 7,981,462 of NC_142431.1, forward strand.
ATGTAGGAAGGGATTACTGTAATTTGAATTTCAAGTGACGTCAGCAGCGCGGCGCGGCGGTTGTTTACAAAAAGGACAAAGATTGATCACGGGATGACAAAGATGACGAAGCCCCCCCCCCCCCCCCCCACGTACGACCGGCATCATTAGCGGCTTTGTTTCTAAGTGACACGGAGGACGAAGAGTTTGAAGGATTTAAGGATTTGGAGTGACACAGAAGGTTTGAAAAACTATTATGGCTTTTACGCACGCCTGGTCCTACTCTATGGAGCTCTCTTTCACCTCCGTGGATAGAAGTCAGGAGCCAGCGCTCGGCCGGGTGGCTGTCCGGGGACGGTGGATGGGGCTCGGTCATGGCTTTTACGCATGCCCGGTCCTATTCTATGGATCTCTCTTCCACCTCCGTGGCTGGAAGTCCAAGCTGCCACACGCCCGGAAGTTTGTTTTGTTAAATAAAGAGCCGTTTACCAAACCCAAGTCTTTCCTTGTACTTTGTTAACGCGACAATATAGTTATATACTAGATCTGTGGAATAATGACCCATTGTTGACAAAGGACGATCGATGGATTTAATGAATTGGAGTGACACAGATGGTTTTATAAACGTGTTATTTATGTAATAGTTTTTTTTAATAACTCTGAATGTTACGTCAGGCCCGTTCTCAGCTCTTCGTTTGTGTTTATGTCACGTTAGCATACCTATCGTTTAGCATGTTGTTGCTCGTTCATGTCTGTTCTTGGTGTTGGATTTTGTCGAATAAATTTCCCCCCAAAATGAGACTTATACTCCGGAGCGACTTATATATGTTTTTTTTCACGTTATTGTGCATTTTATGGCTAATGCGACCTATACTCCGGAGCGACTTTTAGTCCGAAAATTACGGTACTTTAGATAAGAATAAGGAGTCTGGTGTGATCTAAGAGCAACAAGCTCAAATTGGAATACAGTAGTGCCTTGTGATACAAGTTTAGTTTGTTCTGTGACTATAAACATAACTCAAAACAATAAATACTCTAAGGTATTTAAATATTTTTTTCCCATTGAAATGAATGGAAATGCCAGAAAAACAGTTGGTGTTATGATTAATTCAGCAGCTCCTTCTGGTGCCATGCAGACATTATATTGTCTTTCTACCTGTGTTGCTGCACCTTTGTGTGAACTTCAACTGTGAGTAGCATTAAACAGCTTGAGGCCTGTTTTTTTTATTTTATTTTTTTATTTTGGTTGAAAAACTGCCTGCCGAACTATGACTTGTTGTGAAGTGAGTTGAATTTACTGCCAACATATCTGGAGAAACTTGTGAGGTCACTTGTATCTCAAGGCAACAATGTGTTATATAAATTGATGGATATATATTAAATAACAAAATCAAAGTGCTACCTTGGTGGACACTGTGGCTGCTCACTGCCCACAGGGACGTCCATCTGCAGCCAGTTCACACCATTGTCTGGGGAAAAGAAGGGTCACACTAAATTCCAGCAAATTGATGCAATGTCTAAGAACTCAATATTAACTGTAAACGTAAAGAGTTGTAAATCAATACCAAATCTATTCAGTTGACCTTTTATGGCATTTTTATCTTATCTATTGATTTGTTGTTATTAAACAGGAAAACTCCTTAAGTAGAAAACCGTTATCATTACTGCCAACAAGTATTAAAATATTGCGCAACCACTCCTGGGCTGATTTCTATCAGTTTTTTTTTGTTTTTGTTTTTTTACTAACCTTTGCTTGATAGCTCTACCTCCTTTGCTCAGATATCAATGAGCATGTTTTATCAGAGTTGGACAAGATCCAAGAAAGATGCACTGTTGCCAAAATATGAGTGTATGTGGTGAAGTCAAATTTGTTCCATATGCTTTCCACGCAACACTAAATGTGGAAATATAGAGTCAGTAAATACATACGGCTCGGGTGGTGCCACAAGTGTTTGCCCCACCCAGCCAGGACGACGACAGCTGCAAACAGCTGAGCTCAGTGAGGCTCGCGTGGACATGTGTCAGGAGATTTGGATCGGAGCCTTTTAGACAACATTTCTTCTCGAACCAAAACATGGCAAAACTACCACAATCTAATTTGGAAACGTTTACGACACACTGCCACAAAGTGACAAATGTCTGAACTGTCTGCTGTGGTAATGTGACCCTCCCTTTTGTGGTGCACAGCGGGTTTTGTTAAACACGGGGACTTTCTAGGAGAAAGACAAAACCCCAAAGGGTCCGTCCCATTTCTAATTTGATTAAACCTATCGCATGCTTCAGAATCCTGACATTGATTGTAACACATGCAAGAGGTAATTTTTCGAAACACACTCAAAAAAGAGGTCACAGGTGTGGTATAAAGTGGAAATTATCTTGAGTTTTGACCAATGTACAAACCTACCGTCAACGGGACGTTGGTATGCCAATATCAGCGCAAGGAGGAGGATGAGTAAGCAGACAAAGACAACCTACAAGAGAAAAAAAAACACCTTGAATTCAGACACAAAATGGGGATTAGTTGAATTTTGGGCCCTATTAACATAGACCACCTTATTTACTCAAGATTTGTCTTCACTGAGTATTTAATGTCCTCATCGAAGCCAACATTTAAGAAAATAATAGCCATCAGTTATTTAATTTAGAGTATCTAATCAATGCCCTCTTTTCCCACAAACGATTTTCACTTTTGGTCTCTTGTAATCTTCCATAGATGGCTGGCTGCAAGCGGGGGTGGGGCTTTATAATTAGAGGGGATTTTCACAGATCAGTTTATAGAGTCAGGGAGGGTCCTCAAGGTTTGTCACCGCTGCACTGCACACCACATCAGGCCTGCCGAGGTTCTTGTGGAGGAAAGCTAGTTGGAAAGAACAAATAGAAACATCGGCCATCTAGTCATTTTTGTTTATTTTTCCAGTTATTGCATCAATTAATTTAGACTACTTGCGTAATTTTTGTCAGTTCCAAAATCATGTTGAGTCCAACATAATCACATTTAGTGTTCAGTTGATGGTCTTTGAGAATAAATCAGCCACTAGAGAACTATTTTGAGCTAGCTGGAATTCCGTGATAGGTATGAAAATATGCTGTGGTCACGCTGTCTGCCTGCGTGTTGCAAGTTTTACAGCTGTATAGTGTATAATGAAGAGCGTGAGGTGGCTCCTCGGGAATGCCCTTTAGCCCTCTTTGTCTGTCAAAGTAAACAGGCTGCCTACACTTTGGACCACATTTTTCAGGTCGTCTGGGCATTTGGTGGGATTAAATTGACAAAGTGGGCAGTTGGAAAGACACAGAAGTGATCTAAAGAAACAATATGATCTTATTTTAGTTTGAAAGTCATTGCATTGCTATGAAAAGGACAAGTGAGACATTTTGAAGTCAACATACTGAGCTCCTCCTACGTACCACTCTGAAGTAAAAACAAATAGTCAACATGCAGTTATAGTATGACATGTTTGTACAAGCTAGCGGAACAGAGAAGAAAAAAATGATTTCTTACAACCTTTATGTTAGCCTACTTTTGACAAGAGTCTTCAAAAATTTTTTTTTGCAAGCTCAGTGCAGTTTAACAAGGACCAGTGTGAGAATTACTAACAGATGCATGGTGGCTGTTACGTACGTACTCGAGGAAGGAGCACATTGAAGTCTGAAGTTTGCCCACATATGTCTCTCATTAAAACTGTTCGGTGCCATTCTGTTGCATTTAGCTTGGGAAACATTGCAAATGTGAAGAAAATGTAGAATGCACAATTTAACATACTATTTGAATTACATTGGCAGATTGTATACAGTCAAAGCCAGCAATGTAGAGTGGCTCTTTAAAACATAAACAAGACTGTGTTTACAATACCAACAGTTTATCCAAAACCTTGCTTGCCTTCCAGATTTAGCCTGCCCACAAATATTTACGAGTTAGCTTCATTCCAGTAAGAGTAAACAAATGCTGCTATGCTGGGGGGGCACTCCTGTCTGCTCAGTTCTGTCTCTTGGCATCAGGGTGAAAACATTTGGTTTCCATGTTCACACACTCACGCACAGTTTAAACCATGGTGACAAACGTTTGTTTTTGCAGCCATAATGATGATATTTTGCAAGCTGTAGTCTTTTTCATTTAAATTTACCATGTTGCACATTTGGAAGACTTTTGGATGTTTTTTAGACATGGCACTAGAAATCACAATCGCTACAAATAACCCAAGCCAACAAACCCTTCAAAAAATCTCCTTAACAAGGTCTTGGATGGGGAATATCTATTACGTCATTAAAATTAACGCTCCTGGTTCACCCTCCTCCATTATGCTGCTGTCCTAATATGACCCAAGACCTCAGTGTATCAATATCTCAACCACAATTGACTTTAAACTCTTTGAAAAAGTGAATAATGAGCACAGATATTCCAATTTTAAATGTACAGTGGTGCGTAGAAGTAAATTTTCAAAGAAGGCAGTGCAAAAAGGGATGCCCCAGTGCGCGTGTAGAGAGCAAAACATACCCCACAGATAATCTTACAACGCCTGCTTTTCCTCTGCGGCGTCTGCCTGTGACTTTCCGGTTCCGTCGTGACAAACGTGGACGCTGTCTGGTCCTCTCCCTGCTTGAACGCTCCTTCCATGGCGCTCGGCTGTTCAACACACAGGCGCGCTCCAAAACGAGTGGCAAACAGACTACCAGTGTGTGTCCAAAAAGGATGTTTAAAAAAAAGTCAGTGCGGATGTGGCCCTGCGTGTGAGCCTAGCGCCGCCTTATAATTGTTTTGACGAATGCAAACTTTTTCAAAGTTGAGGGGAGACGCGCAACGTGGGAAGTTCCACTATTTGCACGGTGGAAAAGAAAAGCGTGTTGTCACGCATAAAGTCGCCTTAATTTGGAGTTTCAAACCCGTGCATTTCTTTGCTCGCACGAGCAGCTGACATGAACTAAAGGATATCTGAGGCTCGGTCGTCCTCTTGCGGTTATACGGGAGTACTGCGACCCGTTGATTCCAGATGTAATTCCAAGGTCAAATCTCGTTTTAATGTTGCATTACATTACACACATACCTTTGTGGAAAAGGTAATTTGGTCAAGGCGTGATAAAATATTTTTATCTAATGGTCAATGAAAATGCTATTCGTTTTTATGACAAACATCACAGTAACACCAGGCCGAATTATGTATTTGTATATAATTTGTACGTTTCTTCATCCTACCTGGAATAAAACTACTCACAAGATGACAGTGTTACCTCGTTAAGCATGACACTACATTAATTTTCTACTCCATCCGAGTTTCCGCAATAATAAAAGCTCGGTGAGAACACATTACAGTGATGTCAACAGCTGATACGTTTCACTCAAGTTCCCTTCACAGCCAATCGCGTCACATGATAACGCGATAATGTACTGGAATTCCTGATATTTGACCACGGCCTTTTTGACTTAATACCCTGGGTCATCTGCTTTGTTGTTGTCATAATGTGTGCTTGCGCGCGTGTGTGTGTGTGTGTGTGTGTGTGTGTGTGTGTGTGTGTGCGTGCGCGCGCGTTGGGGAGACCCACCACTGTTTGGCGCGTTCATAAGCAGAGTGTACTACAGAGTGTTCCCCTCACAGCTGTCAACTAGCCTAGCCAAGCAACATATGACATGTGGATGCTACACATACGCCACTTACTGTTCTTGTGTCGTGCTCTTCCCACAAAATTTTTGCCTCTTCTGCTTCATTTTATCAACATCTGAGAAAAACAAATTATGAAAGCTTGAGTCATTAAAGATGATTAGTCTGCTTAAAGAATTCATCAGCTGACAGTCAGCTCCCCTGCATCCCCATGAGGTTCAGTGTAGTCACTCGTAAATCTGCGATGAATTAGTCAATCGATGTGTCACAATCCTCAGCACGCTGTATTGAAAGCTTCGGTCAGTTTTGGATTGAGACCACTTGGGTGTCACGGCGCTTATATTTGCTTCTGTTGTTATCTTCAAATAATTGCTTCCATATAAACTTTTCTACAACCGTAACAGAAATCTAAATTTGCCTGTGGAAGAATCTGTTATGATTCACCAAGCCAGGCCAAGTCGCTTTTGAATAGAGATAGTGTAATGCCCTCCAGATATAAAGAGCTGCAATAAAACTATGAGTCTGCTAATATATTAAACATTTTATACAGTCTGGTCTCGAGCAGCTGATAGTTGTTAAACTCGGGTCTAGTATGTCAGGTTCAGGGGTGGAGCATGGAGCAGGACGACCAAGTGCAGCTTGGACCAGGGTTTATTGAGGGAAAAGTGAAGTGGAACGAGGCATCGAGGGAAAGACGAGAACTGGCAAACTAATAACATGACAGACTGACCGACAGGGATGGCAAACAGACGCGAAACAGACAGGAACCACAAGGAGAGCAAACGTGACGACATCAACGATCCGACAGGAAGTGAGGGGCAGACAGGAGTTATATACACGACAGGTAACGAGGCAGTTGGGAATAACCACACTGATCATGGGCACACGGGAGGGGCGAGCACACAGACACGAACAAAACTATGACACGATTGGTGAAGAGTCGTGACAGAAGGGACGGCTCCCGACGTCCCAAAAAAAAAAAAACTAGGGGAACCGAACCGCACTAGGGCGGCGACTAGGGGAACCGAACCGCGCTCGGGCGGCGATTTGGGGAACCGAACCGCGCTCGGGCGGCGATTTGGGGAACCGAACCGCGCTCGGGCGGCGACTTGGGGAACCGAACCGCGCTCGGGCGTCGACTTGGGGAACCGAACCGCGGTCGGGCGGCGACTTGGGGAACCGAACCGCGCTCGGGCGGCGACTTGGGGAACCGAACCGCGCTCGGGCGGCGACTTGGGGAACCGAACCGCGCTCGGGCGGCGACTTGGGGAACCGAACCGCGCTCGGGCGGCGACTTGGGGAACCGAACCGCGCTCGGGCGGCGACTTGGGGAACCGAACCGCGCTCGGGCGGCGACTTGGGGAACCGAACCGCGCTCGGGCGGCGACTTGGGGAACCGAACCGCGCTCGGGCGGCGACTTGGGGAACCGAACCGCGCTCGGGCGGCGACTTGGGGAACCGAACCGCGCTCGGGCGGCGACTTGGGGAACCGAACCGCGCTCGGGCGGCGACTTGGGGAACCGAACCGCGCTCGGGCGGCGACTTGGGGAACCGAACCGCGCTCGGGCGGCGACTTGGGGACCCGAACCGCACTCGGGTGGCGACTTGGGGAACCGAACCGTACTCGGGCGGCGACTTGGGGACCCGAACCGCACTCGGGTGGCGACTTGGGGAACCGAACCGCACTCGGGCGGCGACAGAACTGCACACGGCGGCGTTCAGGGGCCCAAGGCCACAATCGTGGCGCACACTGGGGACATGAACCGCAATCGGCAGCAACTCAGGGGACAGAACCGCACTCGGCGGAAACATTGGGAACGGAACCGCGCTCGGCGGAAACTGGGGGAACGGAACCGCGCTCGGCGGAAACTGGGGGAACGGAACCGCGCTCGGCGGAAACTGGGGGAACGGAACGGCGCTCGGCGGAAACTGGGGGAACGGAACCGCGCTCGGCGGAAACTCTATCATGAACCGCAATCGGGCGGCAGCTCTAACATTAACCGCAATCGGCGGTTACTCTGGAAGTCTGTACCACAATCGGCGTCATTCAGAAGGCGTGACTGTGCGCAGCAGCAAGAGCCATCACGTGCCGCAGCAGTGGGAGTGGAGCCAGGGCCGATCGCTGGTTTGGCGCAGCTGGCTTGATGTCTGCTGACGGCAGCGGGTCCTGCGAAGCTGGGGTGGAGCCCGATGGCGGCCGTGAGTCTGATGACGCCGGGAGGGACTCCGATGGCGTTCGCGGGTCCGGCATCGCGGCAGCAGAGTCCGATCGCGGCCGCAAAGCCGCTGGCGCCAGAAGCACTCTGATGGCGGCCGCGGGTCCGGCGTTGCCGGAACAAAGTCCGATGGTGGCCACGGGTCCGGCGTTCCGGCAGCAGAGTCACAACGCTGCCGCGAAGCCCATGGCGCTGGAACATGCACGGATTGGCGGTCGTGGATTGGGCATCGCAGCAGGATCTGATGGAGGAGGGGGGGTCCAAGCGCTGGTCGTTTTAGTGGTCGGATCGTTCTGTCAGGTTCAGGGGTGGAGCATGGAGCAGGACTACCAAGTGCAGCTTGGACCAGGGTTTATTGAGGGAAACTAATAACATGACAGACTGACCGACAGGGATGGCAAACAGAAAAAGACTCAAAACAGACAGGACTTATATACACGACAGGTAACGAGAGGCAGGTGGGAATAATCACACTGATCATGGGAACACAGGAGGGGAGGGGCGAGCACACAGACACACGAACAAAACTATGACACGATCGGGGACGAGTCGTGACATAGTAATTCCAAAGTTCCCCAAGGCAGTTGAAGTGAATTTTGAACTTTAGGCGTATCTGTATGTTGCATTAGATGATCCAATAGTAGCAGTAAGACTATCAAACTATATTTGCTGTACAGAGAAGCTTTAGTTTCAGTAGTGTACAAGTACTTAGTAGAAGATACAAGGGCCCGTTGTCCGTGACCAGGGAGAATTCAGTTTCAGCAATGTGTGCAATCCTATAATAAGGTAAAGTGGCTGTTGTCGTCCATCACCAACAGCGCTGGTCAAGATCTCCTTTTTAGGACTGAAGTAAACTAGTAGATTGAAAACTACAGCTGTTACCCAAAGCCGTGACATCAGCTTCTTGTCAGGTATAAAAGCTACGGGCCTGACAAGAGGGGGGTCGCTGTAGCGGGTGCCAGGGGTCTCTGATTCCAGCGGGGGCTCGCTCTAGCGCGGGCTCGCTCGCTCCCTCTTTTGGGGGGGGGGCTTTTTACATCCATGCCTTGGGCCACTCAACTTTTTGGAAAGACTTCACTCTGACATTGGTTGAATAAAATCTTTTCCCAATCAGCCGTGGTCCCTGAAGTGCTCATTCGTCGGGAAAAAGCCTCCGATCACCGAGTGTTTTTTGAAGACCAGCGAAGCAGCAAAAACCATATACCACACAGTGGTAACAATATAGATTTTTCAGGTGCCATACCAGATTTTTTTTCTTTTTTTTCAAATACAAGTTCCTTTACTAAAGTACAGAGCGCTGCAAGTATAAACATTCCTGAAAGTGAGAATGCTTAGCATGCCGCCATGTCCACGGAAGCGGGACACACACGTGCAGGCCGGAGGCTTCCAAGATCTCTTAACAAATGTATACATGCTGTGTAAAATTGTAAATGTATCCATGCAGGAGTTATGGGCTGTGTCTGTGGTTGCAAACACACAGTGAGCAGATATATGATGTCTCATGAGGCCTGCCAGCTCACAGTCATCCACTTTTTATTATTATTTTTTAAACCAGGCTACTCTATTCTATTTGGAAAAAGGCTCATGCAGTGACTCCGATGACCTAGAGTCTAGGTCAGGGGTGGGCAAACTTTTTGACTTGCGGGCCGAATTGCGTTCTAAATTTTGACCGGGGGGCTGAACCAGGAGCAGATGGATGTGGTATTTGTGTGAAGTAATAGAAATGACATGTAAAGGTCATTGCATAAAAGGTTGTTACTTTTAATAGGTAGTAAAGCATGGATATTCAAAAAAAGCTTTTTGAAAACAAATGCATTTATTAACAGCATTAAAAAAAGATTTCACCAAAAAACTACTATCAGTGATTCTCATTAAATACGACACTGTTATTATGAATAATAGTTTCCATCACTTCAGCACCTGCAGGTCAGATTTATGAAATATGTTTATCTAATGAGGCGAAATCACATCAAACGGCAAACATTCTGACAGAATACATCATCTTGAAGAATCAGTGAAAGAATACATCTCAATAAAGTATTGAAAAAATCAATAGTATTGTTGGTCTCCCTTTTTTTGCTAGGGCATCATGGTCTGGAGTAAAATTTGTTGTGGTAATTCTTAGGATAGAGCCGAGGTGTCCGCCCATTAACCTAGATCTGTGACGGGCTTTGTTGACGTTCATGTGGCCGAGCGTCTGCTCACACACGTAGGTCGAGCCAAATGGTCCACTCTTTTTTTAAACACTCGGCGCTCAGTGTCCACCTTTCTTTTCCTCGGGCCACTCATTTTAATGGAAGGATTCCAGGGGAATGTTTGTGGGTGGCGTTAGCGTAAAACCTTATCTGAAAGCTCAGTGCGCGAATTACGAGAATGCTGACGTCACGGTCCACACTCGAAATTTGGCACTGATGGAAATAGAGCGTGGAGTGCGCCGGGTCCGTCCTACTTAGTACGTACACGCACTTGTGAGTGCGCACCGAGCTTTCTGACACGGCTTCCGGGAGTAAATGCGCGAGCGGACGGTTCCCCATCTATTGGGGAAACATAGTAATTGCAAGAAAAATGCCCCAAACAATTTTTAATAATACAATTTATTCAGGTTTGGCGGGCCGGATTAAACGGCCCCGTGGGCCGGATGTGGCCCGCGGGCCGTAGTTGGCCCATGTCTGTCCTAGACTATTGCTGCTGATGTGACAATCAACACCGAACTGTATATAAAAATCCCCCAGGGCCCCCAAGGAGTGCAACAGACAAGTTACCAAAGGGTTTTTTAAAGCTGTTTTACATTGGGACATTTTCCAAGTTAATTGATGCCTCATAGCCAGTCAATGGGTGACCTTGATGAATATTTCAGGATTTACAAAGTACTACGTCATTTGCACTGCATTAGCAATGTTTGTATTTATGGATTTGGAATGATGAACTATTAATCCATTTATGTGTTAAAAGTGTAATTCAGGAGAATTAAATTTATATGGAACACATGAGTTCATTTCATGCATGAGTTTTTCTTTTTTTGCGGGTGGGGGTTGCCCAGAGGTGAGCTGTTTAGCAGCCACATGCGCGACTTTTCAAACATTCCAAATGAGCTCCGTGATTATCTGCCACAGTGCAGGTGTACCTGGCTCATCGGGGTGCCAATAAAGAAGGCTAATAAGCAGAATTAGCTGGAATTGGATGAATGTTAGCCAGCAATAATTATCAACTGACAGCAAGAGTAGCCGCCCAGCTATGAAGGCAGGGCAAAAGAGTCTTTAATTGAATGTCAGCAGTAAGCTGCGGGCGATGTTGAAGCGGGCAATGTTGAAGCTGAAGGGCAGGCAGCCTTCCCGGAATGCTTTGCTACTCGAGAGAAGGCAGGGTCAAGACTCATGGAATGAGGACTGAGGGACTTTGATGGCTTCTGTCCAGCTGGTTTTGCCTCAAGGGTGTCCTCATACTGTATGATGTCATTACATAATGTGCTCTCCAGCCAGATTTGAGTCAGTCTCAGAAACCTCAAGCACTGTTGACAACTGCAAAAAGTACCGTGCCGTGCATTAACAACTCAATAATGTTTCTTAAAGTTACTCCACATGCACAATGGAATGAGCGCAATCAGGAATGAAGCAAGTATACGTTGGCTGTGACAGGGGTGCTTTCAAAGCTTCTGTCGGGATCAAAGCGTCATGGATTAATCAATGTATTGATCGGGCGGGTGCCTACAGAAATCCAGCATGTGATTGGAGGATTTAGGTGGGCTCAGTCACAGTTGACTTGACTGACCTGGTTGTTGAAATAAGAGCTATTCCTGGAAATGGCTCATGGTGTGGATTTTAAGATTGACTATAGCGCTTTATGCTTTATTGATAAAAAAAAATCTTAATGTAGGGGTTTTTCCAATGAAAATAATCAATCCTGATAAAAAAAATTCTAAATAAATGGGGGGGGGGGGGGGGGGGGCTTATGAGGTAAGGGGTGGGGAGTTGCTACGTGGTGCTGAAGGGACAGCTCCCGCCTCATAAAGTACAAGACGAAGAGCAGCACAACCATGAACCAGCCCAGCTCCCCGTCGTCCAGATCAGCGCTCGCTCTGGGCCAGACCCACTGACACGCAGCAGCCATGAAGAGGCAAAACGTGCGGACCCTGGCACTCATCATCTGCACCCTCACCTACCTGCTCGTGGGCGCGGCGATTTTCGGCGTGCTGGAGTCGCAAACGGAGACGAGCCAGAGGCGAGAGGTGTCCCTGCGCCGGGCCGAGCTGCTCCACACCTTTAACTTGTCCGCGGGGGACTTTGACAAGCTGGAGAAGGTTGTGCTGCAGCTCAAGCCGCACAAAGCCGGGGTGCAGTGGCAATTCGCCGGCTCTTTTTATTTCGCCATCACTGTGATCACCACCATAGGTAAGTCAACCGCATTTTCAGAGGGAGGTACTTGTTGAGTTGCGGCACACGGGGCAACAAAAAACACGTGACACGTGAGCTTTAAAACAAACTCTTGACATGAACACTACGCACCACAGGTGTCCGCTTGCAACACATCATGTAGCCACTACAGTGATTCAAAGCATTGAAGCAGAAATCCAGCCGTCTTAATAAATATAAATAAATATAAATATAAATATTAATAGCCTAGTGCGATAAGGAATAACAATTAAAAGTAATGCTAGAAACAATCAATATATGCATAATTGACGAACAAAGAACCCCAATATAAATACTTAAGATGGTACTCACTCATGCCAACATAAATTGAAACACAAAATAATTTGTTAAAAAAAACAACAACTAAAGTCTCAAATCTGTCAGGTCATCTCTGAAAATGTGAATGACATGAAATAAAAACATTATACACACATGTTGAACTCCAGCACAGCCATGCAAATATGTTTTGCCAGGCTTGACACCTGGGGACACCTTTATAAATAGAAAAAACATCAGAGCTTATTGAGCTGGGAACATTTTTAGATGAATTAAAGCAGGGAGGGGGGGGGGGCACATTAAAGTAAAAAAATGTGCTGCAGCTGCAGTCTTTAAATACACCCAAATAACAATTTTCTACAAATTGCATAACTTTGTAAAACCTTTAGATGGAGAATTTGTCCTTATGTGTTATTCCTTCTATTCTTCAGCATCTTCTTGTGTGTATGGGTCAAGACAGAACTGATCTGTGACTTGTAACCCAATCAGACACGGGTCTTTTGGAAGTGTGAACTCTACGGCTGCTGCATTACATATTAATGAGAACACCAGAGCCCGACCGTTGGCCTTGTGGCTCACAGTTTGGATGCTGTACTCACTGTACTCACTCAAGCTCAAGCCACAAAGACCTACTGTCAAAATGGCCACACTGAAGCACTTTATACCAATCCTCGTGAGCATAACCAAGAGCCAATATGTAAAAATAAACCTGGAGCTAATTTTCCGTGGGATATTCTTTGAAGTTATGTAGTCATTTTAGAAATGAGGTCTTACGCATTACACCCAAGACAGTGTGAGGACTGAGAATCAAATAAAATCACAGAAATCATGCATGCATCCATTTTACATTTACAAATGAGTTTGAAAAAAGGAAACGCTTTTAAGATTGCAGGAGGTCAGGCTCACACCATGTGTGTTGGCGAGGGTCGTATGGTAAAAATTACGGCTTAGGGGGAATCGCCTTCGCGGCCCATGTGCGACCACACATGAAGGTCGGGCAGACTGTGTGGAGGACAAACATGAGAAGTGACATCCTCTGGCTGTTATCTGATGTCCACTACATACGTCAGATCAAAAACATGGGAGATACTTGAGTTATTCATATGTAGCACATGTTTTGACCACGTCTTATTTTTTATAGATGGCACAGATTTTGTGTTTGCAATTTCATTGCTAGTTGACTTCATTCATCCCCACCAAGATAAATTGCTGTTGATGTTTTTTGGGGCCGCATTCTGTGCAAACTTGATGGTATTATTTGCTGGCATTGTAGGTTTGTGATTTTGTTGAAATCATTTTTTAACTGCTGCTTAAAGGGGTTGGTTGTTTCATACGCCACCAGAGAATTGTTAAAAATAAAGTGTCAAATTAAACCTCTTTTTTGTTTTTGTACCTCACTGTTCATTTTGTTGGGCCATGAGTGTCGCAATCAAAACAATTGTGACAGGCCTCATTAATATTAGCGTGAATGCTTGTATCTCAGCACTCACTTAGTTTCCACCTAATGACATCTTGCAGATGATAGGTGGCCACGATGATGCAACATGACGTGGATATTTTGTAAATAACAGATGTCCTCTCCTTGAAATGACACAATGGACCTTGAGAATGAAGACGACATTTGCTGCAGTTAATGAATAAATGGCCTCCGTGTTTCTGAGTCACTTTTGTCTCGGAGATGCCACTCAAAGGACAAGCGATTTTTTGTGAGCTCCCAAAGACATCTTAAAATGTCTACTTGAATAATTGTTACTTCACGTTTGACCTGACCTGGAATATTTTGAAATAATAAAAATCCATATATTGCTTGGGGTGTCATGACATTGATAAATGTTAAAATTTTAGATGAACAAAGCTGCATGTCTCTCTTGGTTTAGGAGATTCACGTTGCATTGTCCTGTATTTGCTCTGGTCGTGATGTTTATTCATGTGTTCAATGGAGAGAGACAATGAGCAGGCTTGGCGGGTTACCGCTGTTTTGTTGGTTGTAGATTTGGGGCAGCACCTGTGAGCATTGACGTCATGCAATTTATGGTCGTTTTGGAGGATTTTGTATTTATTAAATGCGCTCTAAGCTCATTTTGCATCTCACTTGGATGCACTTTTACCTTTACACAGAAAGTATGACGCAATGGAAATTCTTACTGGTCTGTTGTGAATCATAGGTACTGTATATCAAAGTCGATAATGTTTGACTGGAATGATTACCCCCTTGCTCCTGTCGCTCACCTCACGTGACTCACACGAGCTGCCACACGTCTCTGCTTTATGCTCTGCAGCCTGAACGGAAAGTTGCCTGACTGGCTAAACAAAACATTTGTATTTATTAGACTCCATGGTCAGGCTGGATCATCGCAATTGGAGTTAAACCAAAGCAAATAGTGCACGGTAGTGAGACATGAGTGGGTTTAACTTGAAGCTCCCTTCTGACCCTATTCAGGGTTTTAAATATACAACTCATGACGGACATGAGGAATAAGCTTTATCCTAAGTAACTGGCTTCACTGAACTCTATTTTTTTCATGTGAAAGGAAGGATACCTAGAATCTCATGCCCTGGAATATGACTCGATGCAACCAAGAGCTTTTATTATTATTATTATTATTATTTAGTAGTAGTAGCAATAGCATTGCCATTTGATACTTTCCTTTCACCGTACTGTATTTCTGTCTAATCATTCCTAATGACTTCCCAAAAAGAAGCTCATCACTAGGAATGTAACATGATGCTTTGTGTGCACAAGCCTCCCTCTGCGTTCACATGGCCGTCCGTCTCGCACTTTCTCCTCTCGTGGTCCGAAAAAGGAAAGGTATTGGGAATGTGAGTTGTGTGTAGACACTTTGGTTATGATTCCCAGAACAATGACTGGATTAAAGTTGCAGTGAGTTTACAAGAAATGTTCAGGGTTCATAGTAAACACAGTGGACTAATTGCAGGGAGAATTCCTTTATACAAGATACAAGATGAACTGAAGTCATGAAAATGTAAATGATAAGAGACAGGAAGTGCTAAGAAATCTGTGTTAAGGAGCTTTAAAAGGGCAGGATGGAAATGCGGATGCTCTTGTAAAACAATTGCTGGAAGCGTGAAATTGCACGAGTTGTTGGTGCTCTAAAACAAACAGCTGTCGGTCAATTCTGTCACGGATCGGTTGGAGCAGGGCGACCAAGTGCAGCTTGGACCAGGGTTTATTGAAGAAAACAAACTAACAGACTCGGCAAACTGACATGACTTAACAAAACAACAAGAGGACTGACCGACAGGGACGTGAAACAAAAAACGTGAAGCCATTACGACAACAGACGTGACGACATCAATGATGCGACGGGGAGTGAGGGGCAGACAGGACTTAAATACAAAACAGTCCAACCAGTCCAATTGACCTCACTTGTCTGTGGCAAAGTCCAAACCGCAATCGGCGGCAACTCTGGGAACATGAACCGCAATTGGCGGCAACTCTGGGGACATGAACCGCAATCGGCGGCAACTCGGGGGACATGAACCGCAATCGTCGGCATACGAAAGTTAGAGCCGCGTTTGAAAGACCGGACCGCGATCAGCGGCATTCGGAAGGCGGAGCTGTGGCAGCAGCAAAAGCCACCCCGGGGGCATGTCTGTCACACAACTAATGATCATATTTAATATGATAATTATGTATCGCATGAGTGTTTAGTTCAGAAGGTTGCAAACTTTTTACACCGGGTGTTGCGTATAGAAAAAAAGGAAAATGGCCGCTTTGACGATGCTTCATCTTCTGTTTATTATACGTGCAAAAACAAATATATAGAGACAATGGTCATTGCACTTTTTGCACAATACACAGAATAGAAGTTACTATAGAAGTTTTTTGTACACACTAACATAAGTGGATACAAATAAATATTAAACACAAAAGCGTCCTCTAAAAACCCCAAACTACATTCTGAATGTCTCCTGTACAATTGAAGGCTCAAAACACAAATAAAACAAGTCTCCTGCGTGATATGGAAATAAATACACACATGCACGACCACCTTGGAGAATTCCTCCCTGGGGATAATATACCGCACTGAGCACAGTCTCCAAAGTATTTCACAGATAGATGAGCTACGGTTACAGAAGCGCCCCCCCCCCCAACAATTTCAAAGCGGATGTAAATAAAATAAAGCACTGAGCACTGGTTACTATATCCGCTTCACAGTTCAGCCGGTGCGGGTTCGATTCCACTCCTTGTGTGGAGTTTGTAGGTTCTCTCCGTGCCTGCGTGGGTTTTCTCCGGGTCCTCCGGTTTTCTCTCATCCCAAAAACATGCATGTTAGGCTGATTGAGCACTCCAAATTGCGCGTAGGTGTGAGTGCAAGTGCGGATAGTTGTTCATCTCTGTGCGCCCTGCGATTGGCTGGCAACCAGTTCAGGGTGTCCCCCGCCTACTCCCTGCCAACACGCCCGTGACCCCTGTGGGGACAAGCGGTACAGATAATGGATGGATGGAAAATAAAATAAATTTCAAGTCTGCGTAAATGAATGCCATTTTCCAAATAGATGATAATTACAAACGACTTCAACCTATCAACTCCAAGTTGCTCACAGCACTGGAGTGATTTGGACTGACAGCAGCAATTGAGTGTAGCTCGCTTGCTTATATACTATACAGTCTCCGAGGGGAATTTGTTTTCCAATTTGTCTTCAGCATCTGCCTAATACCTCAACAAGCCAACCTGAATCAAGTGGACTGTCACACATGCACGCACGCACGCACGCAAGCAAGCACGCACACACACACACACACACACACACACACACACACACACACACACGCACACACACACACACACACACACATACACCTAATGATAATAGCAATAACAGTCGCAGGTGAGTAGTGTTTACCCTTGAGGGCCGCCATCGTAGTGCAAGTTTATGAGTACACATTAAGTCGGCGTGAAAATAGATATACAAACGTTTTGATGACCTTGGGCTAAAACAACAGACTGTGAGCCTTTTGCTTTCTCAAGTAACACCTATATCACGACCATCACATGGGATGGCTCCTCGGTTTCCTTTCCACAGGCTACAGGGGCAAATGATGTCAGAGTGCGTAAAGCAATTACCACAATTTTACAATAATTGCTCAGAAATCAATTTCAAATGTGAATGTATTCGAAGGTGTGGAGCGACTTGGGGGCTGAAATGTGAAGATAAGCCTGAATTTACTCTCTTGGCTTGCAGACAAATTATCCACTTCTTGCCTCGGTTGATTACCTCTGCAAAAGGTACATGAGGAATTGTTTCATTATGAGTTACTTTTTTAATTTGCAAAATTAGTAAAGTAAATAACGAAATCAACAGAAGTTCCAAGAAGGGTGCATAGAAGTTGACACTGGAATTACTGCCACCTATAGAACTGGAGGAAATAAGATAAGCTTCAACATTCAATAATTTCAGAAAATGGCAATTTTATATTAATCCTAATTGGTTGAGACCTACACCATTCGTTATGAAACAGAATGCTCTTTGCATTACCCTCTCATCAGCCACAACATAAGATTAATTATACATTACCGTATTTTTTGGACTATAAGTTGCGTTTTTTTCATAGTTTGGGGGGGCGACTTATAATGAGGAGCGACTTATATGTGATCTTTTTCACAAATTTTCAAAATTTAAAAAAAAAAAAAGTGAAACCGCGATAAATGAACCGCGATGTAGCAAGGGATTACTGTAGTTTGAACTGCAAGTGATGTCAGCGGCAGAGATCTTTGTGTGTCTTGACATGCGGAGGAATTGACAATAAAGGAGACTTTGACTTTGACTTTGACTTTGAGATGGGACCAAATCACACATGTGCAAGTCTCAAGTAAGTCTTAACCTTCAAGTCTCAAGTAAGTCCCAAGTCGTTTTTTTCTTGGTCAAGTCAAGTCAAGTCAAGTCAAGTCAAGTCAAGTCAAGTCCTTAAATAGGTCAAGTCAAGTCCAAGTCAAGTCCTTAAATAGGTCAAGTTTAAGTCAAGTCACCTTATTATTGCAATTTTACCCGCAGAATCGGATCTTAGTAGTGAAAAGACAAGATATCAGTAACTTTAAGTAACCATCATTGTCCAATGCAGGGGTGGGCAATTAATTTTTACAAGGGGCCACATGAAAAACCTGAGTTGTGTCAGGGGGCCACACCTACAATAACTTAAACCTGCTCAATTTTCTTCCATTGTAAAATGCACTAAATTATTTATTTTAAATAGCGAGTACTGGTAATTAGAAGAATACAATTATTCTGTTTATATTCATATTAAGCTATGTGAAATTGTGGTGTATAGGTAAAATAAAAAAACAATCATTAATCAGTACAATTTATTCTTAACTTCTTTAACTTTTCCTCAAATGACAAAGCCGCCGTATCTCTGAGTGTGAAGTTTGATAAAAAGTCCTTGTTGGGTTTGCAGTTTTGCTAGCAATGCATTAGCCTCTGTTGCATGCTGTTTAGCAGACAGATGTATTTTTTCTCATGCCTGGTCGTGTAGTGGCGACTCAAATTATATTCTTTAAACACAGCGACCTGTGTGCCACAAACCAGGCACACGGCTTTACCTTTCAGTTCTGTAAAGAAATACTTGGCAGTCCATGTCTTGTTGAAAACACGGCAGTCCTTGTCAACTTTTCTTTTCTTTGTGTCAGCACACATTTTGAGAGCAGCATTACTTCGCGCTGTTCACCTACACGCTCAGCTCACATGCACGCACGCTTCACGGAAGTGCGACGCCTTTCAAAATAAAAGCAGCACAGTTGATTTGCATGTACGACACTGATTTTTTTATTTATTTATTCAGTTGTAATCAAATGTAATATATGATTGCATGCCGGACAGAGACGCACAAAGGGCCGGGTATGGCCCGCGGGCCGTATTTTGCCCGGGTTTGGTCCAATGTGTCTAACCTGTTTAAAAAATATGACAATAATTTGGATTTGCACTGTAATTACTGATATTCAGTAAAATACACCATGGAATCAAACAAAAAAGAAATTACCTCATACAATGATTTATTGACGGCTCAATCTAAACAAATGAACGTCTGCCCACAGTGTCTGACACATTTGCGAATATGAAAAAATAATCTGAAAAAAATCTGAAAGAAGAAATGTTTTTGTTCCATATCTCGCACTGTGCTGTCCGTCTTTTGCCGTCATAAAAGTAATTGCGATAGCCGAAGGTGATGACTCGCGGTACCGCTCCCGCTGACATGTTTGCGCATGTCTGATATAAAGGGCCGTGATTCTCCAATAAACACGTTCGGTAGGTAGAGAGGGCACGATTGATTGATTGACATGGTAGTGATCCAATCATGACAACGCCATTCTCAGTCTGTGCTCCTACCGTGTTATCGATATTATTTTTTTAAACGTATTATTAATTTTATATTCAAACTGAAAACATAAACTAAATAACACTGAAGTCATTCAAGTCATCGTGTCTCAAGTCAAGTCAAGTCAAGTCCCAAGTCTTTAACTTCCAAGTCGAAGTTGAGTCTCAAGTTTTTTCATTTTTTTGTCAAGTCAAGTCACAAGTCATCAAAATGGCGACTCGAGTCGACTCGAGTCCAAGTCACAGTGACTCGAGTCCCCATCTCTGGTCAGCGGCGAGGCGCGGCGGTTGTTTACATAAAGGACAAAGGATTCGATCATGGGATGACGAAGATGATGAAGGGCCCCACGTACTACCGGCATCATTAGCGGCTTTGTTTGTAAGTGACACAGAGGACGAAGAGTTTGAAGGATCAATGATTTGGAGTGACACACTATTATGGCTTCTACGTACGCCCGGTCCCACTCTACGGAGCTCTCTTTCACCTCCGTGGATGGAAGTCGGGGGCCGGCGCTCGGCCGGGTGGCTGACCGGGGACGGTGGATGGGGCTCAGACATGGCTTTTCCGCACGCCCGGTCCTATTCTTTGGAGCTCTCTTCCACCTCCGTGGCTGGAAGTGCTACCTCCGGGGATGGAAGTCCACGCCGCCACACGCCTGAAAGTCGACGCCGGTGCTTGGGGCCGTGTGGCGGTGAACTATTTATGTTATAGTTATTTGATATATTTTAATTAGTGTAGCAACGTGTGTATATTTTTATCGCTACAGTTCAGTAGTTGTTGGCTCGTTGAACTCTTGTTTTGTTAAATAAAGAGCCGTTTACCAAATCCACGTCTTTCCTGGTACTTTGTTAACGCTACAATATTGTTATATACTAGATCTGTGGGATAACGACGAGGCTGACGTCCGCGGCGCACGCGCGGCGTTGTTGACAAAGGACGAGGAATTTGATCGATGGATTTAATGATTTGGAGTGACACAGATGGTGTGATAATATTGTTGTTTATACGATAGTTATTTGATATATTTTATTTCGTGTAGCAACTTGTACATGTTTTTATCGTTACAGTTCAGTAGTTGTTGGCTCGTTGAACTCTTAGCCGTTTACCAAACCCACGTCTTTCCTGGTACTTTGTCAACGCCACAATATAGTTATATACTAATCTGTGGAATAACAACGAGGCTGACGTCAGCGGCGCACGCGCGGCGTTGTTGACAAAGGACGAGGAATTTGATCGATGGGTTTAATGATTTGGAGTGACACAGATGGTTTGATAATATTGTTGTTTATATGATAGTTATTTGATATATACTTTATATATCGTTATATGGGTCTGTGGAATATTTACCGTATTTTTTGGACTAAAAGTCGCTCCGAAATATACATCACATTAGCCATAAATTGCACAATAAAGTGAAAAAAACATATATAAGTCGCTCCGGAATATACATCGCATTAGCCATAAATTGCACAATAAAGTGAAAAAAACATATATAAGTCGCTTCGGAGTATAAGTCGCATTTTGGGGGAAATTTATTCGACAAAATCCAACACCAAGAACAGACATGAACGAGCAACAACAGGCTAAACGATAGGTATGCTAACGTGACATAAACACAAACGAAGAGCTGAGAACGGGCCTGACGTAACATTCAGAGTTATTCAAATAACTATTACATAAACAACACGTTTATCAAACTATCTGTGTCACTCCAATTCATTGAATCCATCGATCGTCCTTTATGGAAACGATACCGCGTATGCGCCGCGCCGCTGACGTCTAAATATTCCACAGACTTGTGTAGACTAGAGCGTCACAGTATGAGTAGTGCTACAGTACACGTGAACACACTTTCTACTGGGGTAGTAGACAAATCCAATCACTCCACCCCGACCAGTATCGCTGATGAAACGGTGCCTGTTTCAGATAATTTTACATGTGTAACAAATATTTACTATCAAATTCCCACAGTCGTATCGTCCCACGTTTTAACCAGGTCTCGCAAAGACCAAAAACGTTTAGATTATGTTCCGTTATGAGGTCATTAACGAGAACTGCTTTCGTATGAAGCGATCTAATATTCATAAAACCGAGTTTAAGTGTAATTGGTCGATCAGGGTGAGTATCTATCGAAGGATTTTTAAACGAAATGCGAGTAAGATTGTGTTCTCTAGGGCTGACATCACCTCTCAAATGTTTATTAGCGCGGTGGGACGATACGACCGTGGGAATTTGATAGGAAATATTTGTTACACATGTAAAATTATCTGAAACAGGCACCGTTTCATCAGCGATACCGGTTGGGGTGGAGTGATTGGATTTGTCTACCACCCCAGTAGAAAGTGTGTTCACGTGTACTGTAGCACTACTCAAACTGTGACGCTCTAGTCTACACAAGTCTGTGGAATATTTAGACATCAGCGGCGCAGCGCATACGCGGTATCGTTTCCATAAAGGGCGATCGATGGATTTAATGAATTGGAGTGACACAGATAGTTTGATAAACGTGTTATTTATGTACGAATTATTTGAATAACTCTGAATGTTACGTCAGGCCCGTTCTCAGCTATTCGTTTGTGTTTATGTCACGTTGGCATACCTATCGTTTAGCCTGTTGTTGCTCGTTCATGTCTGTTCTTAGTGTTGGATTTTGTCGGATAAATTTCCCCCAAAATGCGACTTATACTCCGGAGCGACTTATATATGTTTTTTTTCACTTTATTGTGCAATTTATGGCTAATGTGACGTATATTCCAGAGCGACTTTTAGTCCGAAAAATACGGTACATATAATGTCATCTATATTAAGTCTTGCCACACACGGATACTCTGTTCCTTTGTGACCTGGTCTGCTAAGGTGGAGCTGCAGATTGAGTGGAGGTGGAGCAGCTCCACTCCCTGTCTGCCAGCATTCGCCATCTGCTTCGCCCAAGGCAGTGGTCGTCCCACACAAAAAAGGTGTTAAAACGACCTGGACACACACACACACACACACACACACACACACACACACACACACACACACACACACACACACACACACACACACACACACACACACACACACACACAGTTAAAACTGACTCTGACATTTTCTCCGAAAACTATTACGATGAATTGATGGTAGTCAATAATGGAACAAAGTACGAATACTTATAATACTAACAATATTTTGTAACAGTAAACGGATACAACCTCATGGCCATGTAATGCATCCATCCCGTTTTATGTAATTTGTGCCAGCGGGCTTTGATGTTTATCAGCAGGCCTCTCCATTTTGCATTTACGCTTTCATTAAGTAAACCGATCAGTGTGCCATGTGCCATTGCCAGCGCATGTCACTTTAGGACACAGCATCTGCTCCCTAAAAGCTGCTGGACCAATTTTAGGCTCAACATTGTTGGAATCAGGTGGCAGCTAGGAGCAGGTGAGTGATGACAAAGGTGCAAAATGTCAGAATAAAAGTAAAATGAGAAAATGTTGAGACACAAATGATCACATGGACCACAGGAACGGCGATGTTGTGATTCAGTATATTTTCATTACATGTACTGTGTGTGTTGGCAGTGTTACAAAAGAAACGCTTTGAAATTCCAGTATCTCATTACACAACATACTCTCTTACAACTCACTCTTTCCTCTCTGGTCTGCCCACACGGGTGCATTTTGAAAGCCCAAATGGAGCACTTGAAACAGACCCACCGGTGCTTTTGAGATAACCTCTTAAAAGCCCATGACTCAAATATTTGCTTTTGACTAAATGGGCCTTAAAGTTACATTTGTTTTGTTTTGCTATTGCTGCACTAAATCAACATTGTTGATTCTTACAACATGGAATATAGGATCAAGTCCTCCATCGTCATGGCAATGCCAGAAATATGGAGGTAGATTGGGGTCAAACGTTCTGTATTTGAAAGAACAAAACTTGTACAATTTAAAAAAACACCCCCAGGAAGACACAGAAAATGTAAATTGAGTGTAGCAAATTTGAACAGGTTCCCTGAAAAATAAAGATCAGGATCTGAAAAAACAAGAGTTGAACCTGAAAAAAAAGATGTGACCTCAAACTTGAAAAATAAATGGCGATGAAACCAGAACATAAATAGTTTATTCAAAAAATTTACCAAAGCAAAGCCAAACTATTTTCAACTCGAAAAAAACTTTTCATACCAGTATTTTTATTTTGAATAATTTTTTTTATTTTTCAAGTTTCAAGCTTAACATGTTTATTTTCAGTTTCAAGTTTTATTTTTTCAAGTACAAGTTTTGTTTTTACAAGTACAAAACATTTGACCCCAATCTACCTCCACACAGAAACCTCTTAAGGATGTTTTTTTCCTATGTTTCCTAAACCTCTCTCATACGTCCTTTCATCTTTCCGATCCTCATTGACCCTTCACTAGCCCCACCAACCGGCGCATCCACCCCGACGCAAGCCGCCGTTCAGTCCAGCTGTGTTGTGACTTTTAAAACAAGTTTGCATCCAACGACTATCAGTTCCATAAATCACGTGATTTATTTAATTAGTCAACCCCCCCCGTCGAGATCTCACACTCCACTTGGAATAGCTCGCTTACTGAGCTCATGGAAAACTTAACGTCTGCCAAGCTTTCTTTTCATATCCCCTAAAAAGGAACCTGAGGAGTACGCACGGAACTGGACCTTGTTTTATTTTTATGGTGAGAGCAAAACAGAAGCTTAAGTGGTTGGACACACAAAGACGAATCGATGAATATTTGTGTGAATGTTTTAGAGGAGGGATTTCTGAAAGCAAATTAAAATGAAACCAGACAGATGCTAACTTGAGGCTGATGTTTTAGTCTGCTTTTTTAGTGTCTTTCATTCTGTCAGTAAACTATTACAAACTTGCTTGGTTTTCTGTTCTTCCTATGATATTCCTCGAATTCACTTTGTTTGCGCACATGCTCTTTTTGTAGCAGCTGCCAAGAAAGTCTCGGGTCAAAAGTCAGAAACAAAATGGAGCGAGATTCCAGGGACCAAAGCTGTGTTTAAGTGCCAAAGTAAACAAACGACGGGGTCATGTGGAGTTGGAGGTGTCTGTGATTAAGAGACCAAGTCTGTCTAAATGTGGGAAAATCTGCTATCATAGTCATCTTTTGCACTTGTGTCATTTTGTGGTCAGAGTTACAATCTGAAGGGTCAGGCACTGATGTCTTTGGCCTGCCACAGCTGGAGATGAAAGCAGACTCTGGCAAAAAAAAGAAAAAGCAGCCCGCTCGAAGACAGCCTATTCCAAAATGATATGAATTTGTGTTTATTTGCGTTTGTGCATAACATTCCATGGTGTGTGTGTCCTTTTTAAGAGCGCTGTAAATGTAGATAAGTGGGACGTTGCGCTTGCCAGACCACCTAGACGTTCAAATTGCAGTCGTTCAACTGACTGCACCTCACCAATAACGTTGCCATTTTTGTTGTTGTAGGGACCAAGATCCACCATAAAAAAGAGATTCTACTCCACCTATTATTTAAAAAGATGCCTATATTTACACAGTCGTGCCCTGAGAAAAAGTTTAACTTGTTCTGTTACCACACCCATACCATGACTCATCTTTCCCCATTGAAATAAATGGAAATGCCATTAATCTGTTCCAGGGGCCCCCACGAAGCAAAAATAAAAAATGTCGCAGAAGAAATGTTTACAGGCATCTTGAGCCATAAACAATGCTAAAACGTTTTTGAGCTCCCAAAAAGAAGCCTGGCTCTACAATTGTGTACACTGCAATTTGTCACATGAGACACTCTATCCTTTAATTACGCCGGTGCAATTATACACAGAGAAGAACATCCTGAGGGCTCCGGTTTCCACCTTTGTCTCCCTGTCTCAAGTGGATCTATGATCCACTTGTTGTATTATCCAACATGGCAGTGCATGCCTGGTCGACTTCCACTTCTGAAGACATTAAGAGACACTACAAAACAAAAGGGCACCATCATTTCAAATGTTGCAATTGAATTCCTGATAAATAGGTTCTGGACTCTGTTTTGAGCTCAAAAGGCCCAAAGTGCTCAATGAGAAATATAATCGGATGACACGCGCTTGAGAGCAAACCAATTCATGACCACTCATGTGATACCACTCTTTTAATGTCTTTTGAAGGCACACACTTGGAGTTGCCTAATTAATGAGTGTATTAAAGACACGGGCTGCAGTGGGTGGTGTTTTGTCTTCAAGTACACGTGACAAACAAGCACTGACAAGACCAGAAAGCTTATACTCAGTGTTCGTGATTATATTATCAATTAAGAATAGAGATGTGCACCCATTTGCTAAGTGCTAAATGTGGAATAAAAATTTTTTAAAAAATCCTCAAATTTAACATGCAGGTTTTTCTTCATGATTTCATTCCCTTCTGAAAATGATGTGCTCCAAGGATCTTAAATGAAATGCACCTTAAGGCTCAAAAGCAGTACAAGCACTAATGAGAGGGAGGTGAGAGCGCTGACTAGGGCACAACTGTGCTCCAATGACATTAAGCCTCTCCTGCTTGTTAGTTTTCCATAACCAATCTTTTAAAATCCTCTTAGCATAAATACTAGGCAATTTCCATATTGCCATTCATATGACAATTACAGAAATTAGGTTATGAGAGAAGCCTCAGCCTCAGGTTGGGTGGTTGATAATCTTTTTATCAAACCAAGACAATGAGATGGGTTTAACGCTAGGAAAAGTGATTTTTACTCTGAAAAATTCCCGTCACATGAGAACTTTCTCACTGTAGGCAGAGCGGCATGGGTTAGAGGTGGGGATGTGGACCTCTTCAGTTTTACACACAGCAGTAGGACCGCAGGGGCTCGTCAGCTCCTGCGATTGCTGTCAAAGAGCATCGCTGTCAATCAGGTGACGCAGGGCTGTCGATATTTCCTGGCAGCTGTGCCGCTCTTGAACACACTGTGCTGTTCCCGCATTTGCAAAAGGAAAAGAACAGGAATCCAGTACAGCACCTTTTTTTTTTTTTTTTTTTTAAAGAAAATGCATACTCTATTCGAAAAAAATGGGGGAAAAAAAGTGTCAGCACCACCATGGTAATTTTGCATGAACGTCGGTAGATATTTTCCATAAACGATTAAGAGCAAAATTGGTTGGAAATTGATTGTCTGAGCTATGAAGGTGAACCTATTGCTGACTTTGGACTAGCTAATGACAGGGATAATAATAATACAGACTGTGATAGGAATGGAAAAAAAAATACAGTTTGCTCAACAAAGAACATGAAACACCACCAAAAGATGGAAGCAGAGCTGGGGGAAAAAACAATATAAGAAAACAACAGAAAATTTGCAACAAAAGCTCACAGCAAAAACAAACCATAAGAAACAAAATGCATGGGCACAGAAGAGTTACGTTGACTACACTGGTGGATCCTGGACATGACAGGATGGAAGATGATTATTTATACTCAGGTGATTGGGATACAAGTGGAGGCAATCACCATAATGAGCCGGAAGTAAAGCTTCCAAAACAAAAGGAAACAATGACTCCAAAAAAAAAGTTACAATACGAAAGAATCCACTAAAAAACTGACTATTTAACATAAATGATGAACCATGACAGATAATAAAGTCCTAATTTCAAATAAATATGATTATCTTTTTCATTCACATTTACAATGCTTGAGAAGTGCTTCATGTGAAGTAGAGTTTATAACAAATAGGCAGACAGACTTTATGATCCAGAATGCATAAAACTGGAGAGGACTATGCGGAAGCACAAAGGGTCATTTTGTCACTCTCTCTCCCTCCCTACGAAACAAGCAATACACCCTACGGTGTCCTTTTCATATGAGCTGCAAAAAATTGCAAAGGGCTAATTGGGTGCAAAAGCACTGATTAGGTGAGGCCACTCCACAGAGAACAATTGCCAATGAATTATTTAAACTCTCTCTGCTGTACATGATACCAATACTTGGCCATTGGCACCACACATTGCATTCTCATCTCCAATTTAATTCTGCTGTTGTGAAATGAAGTTTTTGAACTGATCAGAAGATGTGTGGAGAGAATACAAATTGGCTTTGACCAGGTTTGACTCTCTTCCAGTCTTTGTGCATCTCTCGCAGCCTCCAGTAGAGTGAATTAGTTTTGCCCCAGTAACTCAGTAAGTCTCTGTGTCCCTGTCCCACAGGGTATGGTCACGCTGCCCCCAGCACAGATGAAGGGAAGGCATTCTGCATGATCTATGCCCTCCTTGGCATCCCTCTCACCCTGGTCATGTTCCAGAGTGTGGGCGAACGCATCAACACATTTGTGAGGTTTCTTCTCCATCGCCTGAAGAAATGCCTCGGAATGAGGCGGACTGAGGTTTCCATGTTCAACATGGTGACGGTGGGTTTTATATCCTGCATGAGTACGCTGTGCGCGGGGGCGTTGGCGTTCTCTCAATTTGAGGGATGGACCTTCTTTCACGCTTTCTACTACTGCTTCATCACTCTCACCACTATCGGCTTTGGGGACTACGTGGCGCTGCAGAACGACCACGCTCTGCAGACCAAGCTGGACTACGTGGCCTTCAGCTTCATCTACATCTTGACTGGCCTGGCTGTGATCGGAGCCTTCCTCAACTTAGCCGTCCTCCGCTTCATGACCATGAACGCTGAGGATGAGAAAAGGGATGCCGAGCAGAGGGCCCTACTGGCCCATAATGGCCAGGCCGGCAGACACATGCGCTGCGCGACGGACCAAGTGTCCCCTTCCTCCACGGCGTCGGGATGTGGCGGAGGAAGCGGTGGCGGAGGAGCGGCCAGCCGGGGACTGCGCAATGTTTATGCCGAGGTTCTCCACTTCCAGTCCATGTGTTCTTGCTTTTGGTACAAAAGCAGAGAGAAGCTGCAGTACTCCATCCCGATGATCATCCCACGTGACCTCTCCAATTCTGACAGCTACATGGAGCAGGGAGAATCCTTCTCCAACCCGCTTCACTCCAACGGCTGTATGTGCAGTCTGCAGCCCCACTCGGGCATTAGCTCCGTGTCTACGGGTCTTCACAGCATCAGCGTGTACAGGAGACTCAATAAACGAAGATGCTCCATCTAGGCATGATCTTTAGCCCACTTGAATTTTACCTGTGGTAAAAGAAGCATGCCAGCTCCGGACATGGAGGGGACAACTTCAGAGTTGATACTCCCTGGTGGTGATGTCCAAGCAGTCTAGGCTCCAAACACTAAGCACAAGTCAGCCTCTAAGTCAGGCAAGAGGTTAGCCCGTCTTCCTCGCTGTTTTGAGGTTGGGGGCTCAAGCCTACCTGTGGATCTTGTGCATGTTCTACCCAAACCATGCTTGAAAAAAATATATAGTGTTCTCACGTTTGATCAATGTCCCACTCAACCAAAAATGATTTGTGGACCTTGGATGAGCCACAATTAAAAAAAAAAAGCATTGATTAAAAATGTTAGAACAATGGCACCTATTGATATAAATGAACGTTACGTTTGTTACACACAGACACTGAGATTTTGCTGGTATTATTTTTTATGCATATGATTGGTCGAAAAAGAAGAAAGGGGGTAGGAGGTATGTAAATATCACCTTTCTTAAATTAATAGACTGTGTATATGTTGTACACATTAAAAAATTTGTGTATATTTGAACACCTTAACTGTTTTTTCAGTAATTGTACTGAGTGTCTTTTCCTTTGTGTCATTTTCAAGCCAAATTTTTCAACCGGCTTCGTCCTTTGTTCATCAGAGATACTTTATGTTAAAGTTAAGAATGATTGTTGCAAATCAAACATGGATTTATGGGACACTCGTGTTTCAACCACTGGCCATCCCTTCAGTCGGATCTCAGAGTTTTATACAAATGTATTGATTCAATCTTTTCAGTTTCTTCTCGTCATCTGACTCCTGTGTGTACTTGTTGTTTGTCGATATGTTTTCTGATATCGTAGTTGTTGCATATAAACTTACATATCGAATTCACTGCAGCACCTTAGAAGATTGTTGTACGCTTTTGAACACTGGATGTCAGTGCACATTTGTTTCTTATTCTATAGAAACCAAATTATTTTGTTTTAATTTAAAACATATGCTTTAGTGTTGATAAGAGATTATCATAAATGGCCTCAGAGTTTCAAACTCATGCACTTTGCTTAAATAACACACTTCAGACGATTTCAGGTTTTCATACAGTGTCCTTTTCAGCTTCAGCCCTGTGATGCATTTGATTGCTATAGTTTGATTTTGGTTGGTTTTAAAATGTTCCACTAAAGATTTTCTTTCGGACGCATTTATATTTTTCTACATGCAGACACAGACTGACAGCTAAATAAGGTTGAACTCGATGATAAATTGCAGTCAGTAATGTGTGTAGCCATATGTAAACAAAATAAGTTTACTTTACTCCTAATAAAACATATTTTGGTTTAAAACAATGTTTCATATGTTCAAATGGTCTCTTCATTTCTGTACTTTTCACTTCAATACTGCTAGAAGTTGTGAGTACTCGAATTACGTATTTTAGCGATGACCGTTGCTATGGTTACAATCCTGACATCCTGCTGGTAATCACTACTGAAGGTTTAAATTCACAAATGACATCTTCACGAGACATTGTTTGTAGGATGAGATAAGCAAGCCTATGTAACATTAAACTTAAAGTGTAAAACGATATCCTGAACACAGTACTTGCACCATGCACCAAATAATTGACAGCGTTTTGGCAGGTGTGTCTAAATTTAAATGTAATATACCGTATTTTTCTGACTATAAGTCGCGTTTTTTTTTCATAGTTTGGGTAGGGGGGTGACTTATATTGAGGAGCGACTTATATGTGATTTTTTTCACAAATTTTCAAAATTCCCCCCCTCAAAAAAAAGTGAAACCGCGATAAACGAACCGCGATGTAGCAAGGGATTACTGTAGTTTGAACTGCAAGTGACGTCAGTGGCGCGGCGCGGTGCGGCGTGGTGCAGCGCGGCGCGGCGCAGTGTTTGTTTACATAAAGTACAAAGGATTTGATTACGGGATGACGAAGATGACGAAGGGCCCCACGTACTACCGGCATCATTAGCGGCTTTGTTTGTAAGTGACACAGAGGACGAAGAGTTTGAAGGATTTAATGATTTGGAGTGACACAGAAGGTTTGAAAAACTATTATGGCTTTTACGCATGCCCGGTCCCACTCTACGGAGCTCTCTTTCATCTCCGTGGATGGAAGTCGGGGGCCGGCGCTCGGCCGGGTGGCTGTCCGGGGATGGTGGATGGGACTTGGACATGGCTTTTACGCACGCCCGGTCCTATTCTATGGAGCTCTCTTCCACCTCCGTGGCTGGAAGTGCCACCTCCGAGGATGGAAGTCCACACCGTCACACGCCTGGAAGTCGACGCCGGTGAACTATTTATGTTATAGTTATTTGATACATTTTATTTCATGTTGCAACTTGTATATGTTTTTATCGTTACAGTTCAGTAGTTGTTGGCTCGTTGAACTCTTGTTTTGTTGAATAAAGAGCTGTTTACCAAACCCACGTCTTTCCTTGTACTTTGTTAACGCTACAATATTGTTATATACTAGATCTGTGGAATAACGACGAGGCTGACGTCAGCGGCGCACATGCAGCATTGTTGACAAAGGACGAGGAATTTGATCGATGGGTTTAATGATTTGGAGTGACACAGATGGTTTGATAATATTGTTGTTTATATGATAGTTATTTGATAGATTTATATGGGTCTGTGGAATATTTAGAATATTTAGACGTCAGCGGCGCGGCGCATACGCGGCATCGTTTCCATAAAGGACGATCGATGGATTTAATGAATTGGAGTGACACAGATAGTTTGATAAACGTGTTATTTATGTAATAGTTATTTGAATAACTCTGAATGTTACGTCAGGCCCGTTCTCAGCTCTTCGTTTGTGTTTATGTCACGTTAGCATACCTATCGTTTAGCCTGTTTTTGCTCGTTCATGTCTGTTCTTGGTGTTGGATTTTGTCGAATAAATTTCCCCCAAAATGCAACTTATACTCCGGAGCGACTTTTATATGTTTTTTTTCACTTTATTGTGCATTTTATGGCTAATGCGACGTATATTCGACTTTAGCGACTTTTAGTCCGAAAAATACGGTACATTGGACTGAAATAAATGGATACAATTAATGTAAATTTCAGACTATTAGCCGCTACCTTTCGCTCAGGTTTTGAACCCTGCAGCTTGTAGTCCGGTGTGACTTATCTATGGATTTTTTCGTGATTTTTGTGATGACTTGATCACTTTTATACACTTGTAAAAAGGCTGTGTTGTGGCCTGTTGTGTGGCAACCGCTTTGCTAGGCGGAGGGATACATATGTGACATGGTCACTGGGGAGAAGAGTGGTATGTTGATCGCATGTCCGCCAGGTAAATAGTGCCATATAATTCACATAGACAGAACAAGATCAAGACGGACATTACTGAAGAAAGGAAGCTTTTATACACAAATCGTCATTATGGGGGACAAAAGAAATTCATATGATGCCGCTTTTAAGTTAAAGGCAGTCGATGTTGATAACGTTGTGTTGCGTCTTTATTTCCCAGTCACGTCTACTCTGGAGCTACTATACGTGTCGCTCGCTAGTTTAATGTAACTTAGTGCTTTTTGCATGAATAAAATTAGCATGAACAGACCCTCATCATGGAAAATGTTAGAAGAAATAGATAAACGCGACGACGAAAGAGCGACTGACCAAGTGTGTGGCAAAGGATATCTGACGCTGTTCCAATCGGACACTGAGGAGGAAGACTTTGATGGTTTCAGTGCACAGGAGGAAGATGAAGACGGCTCTTTTACTGGCTCGTTTTTACTTTTGCCGGTATGTTTTTTTAACCAGCCCTGTTAGTGCTGTGCTACCGTGTTGCTGCTGTGTTACCGCCACGTCTCAGTGACTTTTACCGGTATGTTTTTTTATACAGCCCGATTAGTGCTGTGTTACTTCCGTGTTCCTGCGATATTACTGCCGCGTCACAGGCAGCGTTTAGAAAGATATTTTAAAGTATGTTATTAAAACTTTAAAAAGGCTTTCTGTGTACCGCCTTTCTTTGTAAATAACTCACGTGCACATGCGGCTTTTAGTACGGTGCGGCTTATTCATGACGAAAACAAAGATTTTCGCGATTTATTTTTTGCTGGTGCGGCTTATAGTCAGGTGCGGCTAATAGTCCGGAAATTACGGTATATATGTTTGATTCTATTGAAAAGGTATGCAGTGGGGATACTGTAGAGGGTATCATCTTAGTATGTGACGCCGTCACAGCCGTGCTGTTGCATAACTGTGACCTCCAGCACTGCTGCTGTTTACTCGGGTACAGTTCACCCCCCATGGCTTCAGACATGCGCGAAGGCAGCTATGTTGCTAAATAAGCTGTTGGCACTTGATCAAGATATCCCTCTTATCAATTAATGCTGTCATCAGAAAAGAGCGCATGCACAATCAAGCCCGAGAGCAATTTTACTGACTTCATTAGAATCTGATTTCATTTACAGTGGTTGAAATGTCTTTTTTTTCTTTATATGGTATACTCTGTTCATAGTGTTGGTTTCCCGCATTTTCAGTTGTAGCATTTTCATCTTGGAGGCTGAAAAACGCTGAGAGGCTGAGAAACGCTTCTGACTTCCACTGAGATTAGCGTCACGTCTGCAGTCCTGCTTTCGGTGTCACTTATGATTAGCGCTCCTCCCCAATGATCTGCAGGAAAATGTGCCGGGCCTTGTGGAAAAGGTCCTCAGCAGCTTGATGATCAGACCACATTGGAGCTGCAATGATGTAATAGGTTGGGTGAGCTTTTCAAGAACACGACAACCTTTATATTATGATGAAACATTTTTTGAAGACTTGGGTTTGATTAAAAAAAAAAAAAATGAAGTTACTGTTCCCCAGGAGAATTTGAGGAAGACGATTGCCTCTAAAGAACTTCTTACATTTCAATCCGCCTTTGAAACTCTCAAGGGGATGAGACCATTTCAAAAGCGACATGTTTTTGATGGCCTCTTGTGACCACACGAAAACCGGTTCTGGCTATAATCACCGCTGGAGTCTGTGGTGCGTAAGCAATGACAGCCCTCGGTGGCTTGCACGTGGTCACGACAACTGCCCTGGCGTGTTGCTAATACAGTAGATAATGGTCACAGACAGAAAGGACAGCGGGCCCGTGGGTCAGGCGGCACCGCGTCACTGCATAAATTGGTTATCTCCTAAAAAGGCTTACTCCGCATTACAAAGCCTTTCGGTAACTTCCTGCCTTAAGTGATGTGTGGGATAATAAGTCACATTGGGATGGAGTCGGAGTGGCAAACAAAACATTTTTAAATGAAACACAATAGTTATAAGACAACATTGGAAAAGTCTGAATTTAGTGCTTTTAACTGTAAACAAATATGCACTAAGTTTTGTCATTGTTGGATAATTAACAGACATTTTAGCTTATTAGTGGCACTCCTTAAAGGGTACCTTTGGTCATTAGCCATATTAACATTTTTCTTTTCTACGAATATGGCTGAATCAAATTCCTGAAGTTTATTTAAAAAAAAGCAACTCATGTATGAAATAAATGGCTTTTAGTAAGTGTGACATGGAAATACCGGGAGCATCCATATTGCTTAGTTTGTGGCCCGGATCAGGCAGCTGCGTGACGTCAGCAAGTTGATAGCATCTTGGCTAACTCCAATCTCGTCCCCAGCGTTGGTGCAGTGCCAACAATTTTTGCCCATAAACAGAGGAAAACTGATGTGAAAAGGCAGCAGCGTCATGAAAAGAGATCCCAGAGAAAAAAACATTGCCGTTCTGAGACAGGTATGTATCTGTGATAAGCAATTTTTGTCCCCGATTTTGATAAATTACTGGGCGATTATTGTGGTTTGTTTACATTGGTTTCCCGTCATGGCGGGCAAGCGCATTTTGCCAGGGAAGTCAGTTTCCTGTTAAGTGATTTTAGTAACAGCTATGATGTATTGGTCTTTTAAGTAAACGTTTGGATGCTGATTTGTATAATACAGGGATGAGAATGGCAAATGTGAAAAAGCACGGAAAAGTAGCCGGGGGCGTATACGCTGTCGAGGCGGGCGGAGGAATGCCCGCGAGAGTCGCCGAGGCTAACGCCCATATATATATAAAAAAAAAAAAATTCTCAACGGATTTACACGATTCACGAAAATACTTTTGACGGAATAAAACACGGAAATCCGCGGATCCGCGGAAAATTCTCATCCCTGTATAATAGAATACTTGTCCCTGCCTCGAGCTCACTAGGCAGCCGGATAGCTTTGCCAGTGCGAAAGGGGACGGGGCACAACCTTTCCCACAGAACATCTAATCGTTGTATTCATTTATTCCTACATCATTACGCACATTACCCTTAAATTTCAACATAATTGATTTCTTGTAAAGGTAGTATATAGGCCTGATTGGGGCGCCCCAAAACGGAATCAACTTTGTGACATCATACAAGGGTCGCCATATTTCTTCCCCAGGCAGCAAAAGTGCCGGTCAAATGGCAATGTTTCAGGCTATATATCTCTTGTCCCTAAGAGGTGTTGTGTTGTTTCTTTTTTGATATTGTACATTTACTTTTTACTAAATCAGTGCCTGCGTTATACAGTTTGATATACAAAGGTACACTTTAAATTCAATTTAATTTAAAACTAATTGATAACTGTGATAATTGTGAACCTTTCGCTGACAATTGTAATCTTTGGTGCATCGAACTGTATCACTTCACACTACAGTGATAATAGACCTCATGTTACAGGAAAAGGAAAAGTCATTAAAAAGGTCAAGAAAATAAGGTTTTGTTTTGGAAGTTTGCTGATTAACAACAGCCTTGATTAGATTAATTCACAACTTCACCAAAGCAGTTGTGAATGTGTGTGTTAATGGTTGCCTTGTGATTGAGTAGCGACCATTCCGGGGTTTCACCCAAAGACGTGGTATTGGAAATGTTTTTCTTTTTCTTTTGGGGGGGTTTAGAAATGTATTTCCATCTGAAAAGAATATATGAGAACAGTACAGCTTATGCAACACCCGTGAGCAGATGATACAAATCTGCAATTTAAATAACAGCAGGGAGTCAGGTGTAAAGCATGCACAAATGAGGAGTGCATGCGAAGCATTCATGGTCAAGTCCACTAAATTCACAGTACCGGAAGATAAGCAGCACTCACACGAAGCTGTCATGTGATGTTCAGGAGGCCTGCCAATGACGCTTTCTTCGTCCACATCAGCAGTTAAGCTAGAGTGGAACTGAAGAGATTCTGCTTCTGTAAGCAGTGAACAAATTGTTGCTTTTAAAATTGCTTAAGTATCTGGAAACACCATCAGAAGTGAAACCAGAAGGAATGAAATTCAGTTGTAAATCTGTAACAAGTTTGCAATAGTGAGTCAATCATCTTGACTATATAATTGCTTTACTAAATAGCTGCTTGAAAAAAACACTTTAATGCCGTATAAATAACCATTTCAAACACATTTGAGTGATTTTTTTATTGGTTAATATCACAGAAAGCCAGCATTTAAACAGGGGCGTGTACACTTTTTATATCCACTCTAGCAAGTCTGTGTCGCCCCCTGGTGTTTTCCAATATGACCGTCATGAAACGTTTGGGTTCCTTTGTAAAAAAAATAAATGTACCACGCTAGCAACGTCTAAATTGCGTTTACAATGTTTTATTTTTAATTCATCCATATAAGACATAGGCATTAACAACCAATGGCTGCATTATTATCATTACATACATAAACATGCATTCATTTTGCAGAGTCTTCAAAATTCCAAAGAACGTGAAGGGAGCATGGTGTTGTTACTGTAGTCAGCTGACTTGCGAGTTGTCATGAGGCGTTCACTGTCTGCTGGGGAGACTACTTGCTGGTCTCTTTTGACCTCGCTTCATTTGTCCCGATCACACTGCCCAGCATGGCGTGGACCAAATATCAATTGTTCCTCGCGGGACTCATGCTGATAACTGGCTCTATTAACACGTTGTCGGCAAAGTGAGTAGTAGCACACTTGCATTTTATTTCTCCTAATTTTTCTGTGATGCTAGGCTAAATGTTACTACCATGTAAGGGCATGTCGGCATGTATTGTGAATTAATAGATAAGAGTGTTGCCACGAGAATAACACTAATCAAAGGACAACCAAAATTACGAAAGTGGATAAACAACACGGGGTGTTCAAAACATTCTTGATACATGCCCTTAGCATGTAGTGGAGTCATAATTACATGCAACTATACAGGACTGGCTTCTTAATAGAGAAAATTTGTTATCTAAATGGCCGGTGTAGATGTTGGAACTCAAAGCATCATGGTTAATGTTATTTGCAGGATGTACTCAAGGTTGACTACTCACCAACACAACACACTTTTGTTTTCACTTTACAAGGTCTTAAAGTTAGCCCCACATTGTTTTTTCTTAATCAAATATATTAAATATAAATCATATCAATATATGTTTGAATACTTATTGTCACACTTCACAAATGTCATTGTTGGTGGGTCAGCTGAGCAGCATCCAGGCTCAATGAGTGGAGTCCAAAGTTCAAATCAGTCAGTGCAGACTTAGCAGCTCTTATTGCCGGCAGGCAGACAGGGCAGGCTACTATCAGCTTGAGTTTCACTACAGTCACATGAGACGGAGACAGCATGCACCATTCATTGCAACTCGTTTGCTTTACTTTTACTGAAGCTTATTAAACACAAGGAATCAGGAGACAATGTCTATTTTGTGATATATGTCGTGATGAGACGAGCTTGGTCCAAGTGCTGTGTCATCACTTTTGGAGACTGCATTCCCTTGTCATGCTCACTGAAACAGACGACACATCAGTTGTGCTTCCTCTTATGGTCTGACTATAAAACTTGGATTTGTGCATCAATAGATTAGGACACACATAAAAAAAAAACGTAAGTCTGCACTAATTTCAACCAATTTTAAGGAAATTGCAGGTCACTGTTGTGAAATATGAAAAATGGACTATATTATTTTGTGACAGATGGGCAGACACGTTCAGGGCACCGGGTTGCCATGGTATCCCTGAACATGCATTCTCTCACCCCTTTGTACAGGTAAGTGCTGATTTATACTCCAAATGTCCACTTATATATTTAAAAAAAAACAGTCATAATCTATTTTCTGTTCCCAATGTGTTTCTTGTCATGCAGGCAGTGGGTATGTTTCTGGGAGAGTTCTGCTGCTTGGGGGTTTTCTACATCCTACTTTGCCACAACCAATGCAGGCCCGAGCCCAGCATGAACACGGGCCAGAGTTTCAACCCTCTTCTCTTCTTCCCCCCCGCCATGTGTGACATGTTGGCCACCTCAACCATGTATGTTGGTAAGCCATTGCCAATTTTCTCCTTTAATTGTGCTTAGAGGTAATTTCAAGTTGTCGTTCATTCCTTTCTTGTGTTTGCAGCTCTCAACATGACCAGCGCTTCTAGCTTCCAGATGTTGCGAGGAGCCGTCATTATCTTCACCGGTTTACTTTCGGTGGCGTTTCTCAGGCGCCGGCTGCTCATCAGTCAGTGGATCGGAATCCTCATCACCATCTTGGGCCTGGTGATCGTGGGCCTGGCCGATTTTGTCAGCAGACACCATGACGACACCCACAAACTCAGTGATGTCATCACCGGTGAGAAAGAATTTGGACTTTGTTTCAATTCGACCACCACCCACTTCTCTTACGTGTCCTGCAGGCGACCTTCTGATCATCATGGCTCAAGTCATCGTCGCTGTCCAGATGGTCCTGGAGGAAAAGTTTGTTTACAAACATGACGTCCATCCTCTGCGTGCAGTTGGAACTGAAGGTAAAGCAAATATCCACTTAGGACACCCTAAAACATGGAAATGGCTCATTGAGATGTTGGACTCCTGTCATGTTGTGTGTCCAGGTTTCTTTGGCTTCTTTGTTCTGTCACTGCTGCTCATCCCCATGTATTTCATCCATGTGGGCCAATTCAGCGACACCCCCCGACAAGTTCTGGAGGACGCACTGGACGCCTTCTGCCAAATCGGATTCCGTCCTCTTATCTTGTTGGCCCTGCTGGGCAACACGGTGAGCATCGCTTTCTTCAACTTTGCCGGCATCAGCGTCACCAAGGAGATCAGCGCCACCACCCGCATGGTGCTGGACAGCCTGCGCACGCTGGTCATTTGGGTGGTCAGTCTGGCGCTGGGTTGGGAGCAGTTCCATGGCCTGCAGGTGCTGGGATTTTTGGTTCTACTGCTGGGAACGGCACTCTACAACGGACTGCATCGCCCCCTGCTGGCCAGAATACCGTGCTGCGCCGGACTGGTGGCCACGGAGGAGGAGGACGAAGCGGGAGAAAGGGAGAGACTCCTAGGTGACGGCAGAGTGCAGACGCCTGACGACAACTAAAAACAAATACAAGTCAATTCAAGACACTGTATCTTTTTATGCATTTTGTATTAAGAGGCAAACTTTTATCTGAATTAATTTGGTGCATGTTTTGCAAAAGCTCGATAGAAACCTTCTGGGTTACTGCATGACTGTTCCTTAATCTTTTTAAATGATTGTTTTTTTTAGTCATTGTTTTTTTGAAGGGCGTTATATTTGATGTTTTTTTTTAAAAAAATAATGCTCACTGAGCAAGGAGATGCCAAAATGTTGCCACCTCCCTCCCCACACACAAAAAAAAATAGAGCTCACTTCACAAACTTAAGGCACTACAGCATGTTGTACGTTATCATCAATGCATTATTTGTCTACAATATTGAATTTCTCGAATTGAAAGAGCTCGCTGAGCCCTGAATGCTTTTTGGAGTTACATTTTGTCACTTGATGCCACAAAGTTGTATAAATCCTGCACCCACTCCATTTCAATTTACTATAAATGAACAAAAAGGGAACTGCCATTAAATCACACTATTTCAACCCTGCCCTGTTGAAGAATGTGGTCTATTTAAAAAATAATAACAAAAAGTGGCCCAGAAGCAGTACGGATCGGAAGCTTCTGCTCGCCTTCTACCATTCCTCCATTGAGAGCCTGCTGACATACTGCCTCACCACCTGGTATGGGAGCTGCACTGCTGCAGATAGACTCTATCTATCTGGTATGTCATTGACCCACCCCCGCCCCGCCCCTGCCCCGCCCCGCCGTCCGCAGATGGCCGAACACACCCGTAGCACCCCCCTACCCCCCCCCCCCCCCACCCGT
The DNA here is from genome assembly GCF_059516105.1 of Syngnathus floridae. Lineage (NCBI taxonomy): Eukaryota > Metazoa > Chordata > Actinopteri > Syngnathiformes > Syngnathidae > Syngnathus > Syngnathus floridae. The sequence goes on from NC_142431.1 coordinate 8,021,434, forward strand.
CCGCAGATGGCCGAACACACCGGTAGACCCCCCCCCCCCCCACCGTCCGCGGATGGCCGAACACACCGGTAGCACCCGATGACTGCTGGGATAAAATCTTGCACGACCGTGACCCCCGTGGGGACAAGCAGTACAGAAATGAATGGATCATGGATGGATGGTCAGAAAAACGTATTATTGTACTTTTTCTGCCTCTAGATGGCAGTACAACGTTAACAATTTACGACACTGCGTTTTTGCTCGGTTGTAGGTCAAAATATTTCACGGTTCATATTTATCCAGGTCTTAAAACACAATTACTTGAGGGAAGTCTGAAAAATTATTACACATGGAACCAGACTATGTTGTTTAGTGTCAATGTCAGCACGAGTTCTACATTAGGTGCTGAGAATATCATCACAAATCAACAGTGAGAGTTGGTGCAAAGCGTGTGAAGCAAATTTGGAGGGGATTAAATTTATGGTCTATTGGATTGCAGTATGTTGGATTCAAATACTTGAAAAAAAGTAAATAAACTGAAGCAGCTCTGGGGACTTTGTGCAAACAGATTTCCAGTAGCTGTTTTCTGGACAAATTGTCCCTGCGAGACTTGTGTCCCTCCCGAGACAGCCTCAGCACAAAATAAGTCTGTGAACAGCTTCAACAGATGAGATACGACATGATGGCTGTGAGGAAAATTTGTACAGATATTTTCTGTTTATCCAGTGATTTTTATTTTCCTTGATCATTTTTGGAGGGCACTTTAAAGTTAACTTGACACTTTAAAATTTTCATTTTTTATTCTTAAATTTCCAACAGTTCCCCAGATGTCTGTGACAAGCTTTTAGCAAAACACAGGCTACAGGGGATATTTAAAAAAAAAAAGTCTACACACCCCTGTTGGAATTCCAGAGTTTTGTGATCAAAAAACAACAACCCAATATTAATGTGACCTATAACCAGTACAAATTGATTTTTTTAATTGAGTTATTTTGAAAGGGGAAGTAAAAATTAACAATTGACAAGAGTCAACACACACTTTAAAGGCACACAGATTAAATTTGACAATCAATCTGATTTGATGGATCCAAGGTTGCTATGGCAACAACAGAGTTCATTCTCCTTATTTAAAACCATAGTCCATCATTATAAACGCATGATAGCGGCTGTTCTTCCCGCCTTTGTAGAAACAGTAGGCCTAACGATTTGTTATTACAACTTATTCCATTCGTCTCCTCTCTTATTTAGCTCACGGATTTTCACGATTCAGCCTTGTGTACATTTGCACACGGGAGCATCAGTGGGCCCCAAAGTGCCGGCCTTTAAGGCGACTTTAAATCTGTTTTAGTGTAAACAGATGGCTCGGCTCGAATGTACCTAGTCGCCATCTTATTTAAAAGCGTCAGTTATTATAGCAGCCTCTTAGCTTGTTTACAGCACAGGGCAGGTCAGTGCGAGTGAGATTAGTCTAAGCCATTCCGATGTCCAGCTAATCACCACTCCATGTCTTTTACCGAGACGGTGAAAAGTCAAAAGAGCAAAAATAACAGTCGTTTAAACTCTCATGACCTTGCTGATCAAATGTTCAAATTGTGAGACTTATTCAATATTTTGTTTGATTATCATTTCATTATGCATTGCAGAATTCATTACTATTTGCCACACCAAGTTATTAAAAATCAAATGACTGCAGGATGTTGAAATTGAACTCAGTTGAAGCTGTTCCAACAAAAAGTTAGGTCGTAAAACGTGTAATGATATACTGGCTCTGTATTTGTTTTCGTTGAAGCATCAAAAGTATTCAAATTCTCTTCCCATTTAAATCCAGTTTAATTGTGGTTAGTCTGTTGCATGTTCGTGTCTTCCAAGTGTCTTCAAACATACATATTACGACACTAATAACTAATCACTTGATTATCGTGAGCACACATCATGCAATTTAACTGTAAAACCCTTTTGTAGATTACTAATGAATTTCAATAGAAGATTAACAATATTTGATGTTCAGTGAATGTTTTAAATTTGACACATCAAATGACTACAGGGTAGTTTTAGTTAATTTTCACAGCCTGGTCTGAGAATATTTTGTGAGATTGCACCAAATATAATGAACAGCAGTTTACTGGGTAGAAAGTTTAACTTTTGAAAAAATTTTACGCCCTCAAAAATGTCCTCAGATAGAAAATGAAAACTGTCCCATTTGTTGTCTTGATATTCAATTGCAGTCTACTCATTTTGACTTTTACAGTATGCAATGACGGCTTTCATAGGAACGTCATCCCGTGCGGAGTAATTGAAGCTAAATCATGAAATCATGCAGCAGAGATCTTTGCAGTTTCCTGTAAGTTTTATTGCCAACTGCAATGCAACTGCAACAAGATATCACCTGTTGTATAACACACATCATAACACGTTAAGGCCGCTCCTGACATTTAACCTCGTAAAAAGGCCGTATGAAGATCATCTGAGTTCATGTCAACCTGAGAGAGTCTGACGTGTTCGTGCATTCAGGGTCACTGCCCCCACCTCCCGAAAAAAATGAGACTGACTGCCTTTTTATTTTTATTTTTTTCTAATGGACTTAAGTACCCTTCAGCTCTTTCTTCTCTGCCTGTGTGGAGATGATGGCAGTGTGCCATACAGAAGGCCCTGCACAATGGCCCAGGTCCCATTAAATCTGTGAAAGTTCCTTCCTAAGGCAAACATTGCCAGAAATAGTAATCTTGGCTCGAGCGGGAGCCATACAGAGGGGAGCAATAATTCTTGGTGTAATAATGGAACTCATTTGATTCTATCCAGCCTCTGATCCTGCAAGAGCTGCGGTGCCGAACGCCTCAATCAGTTTTTCCTCCGCCCGATATAAGACTTCCTGAAAAACACACAGCGAATAATCAGGCCACAACAATGGGCTTCTATGGGTAAACGTCAGGTGGAATGAGGACAGTGGCCACACTGGGTATCAATTTGACGCATTGATGTTTTGACACTTCACTTTGTTGTACTTTTAAATTTGACCAAAGAAGAGGTCGGGCATGCGCGCTTCAAGCTGTTTGTTGCTCCCAATTGACGGAAAAGCATTTGCATTGTGGTACTCCACTGAAAAAAATATGGTCAGTTAAAAATCTGCAACATGATCAGTTGCTAATATGCTTGGCCAGCTAAAGATGCTTGCATTGATTTCCAGACAAAAGATATCACCTGTTGTATAACACTGATTGTGGAAGACAGACTCAAGTGCACTTATTAAAGCAGGCAGGAGTGTTTGACTGCGTTGGTAACCTGAGCTCATCTAACAGCTCCACAGAGGGAAGCGGTAGGAAAGAAGGAAATAAAGGTGAACTGTCCAGCTGGATTCCAGCATGAAAAGCAATATTTCTTCGTGTGGACCAAAAAAAAAAAAGGTAATTGTCACTTTTGCTTTATGTATACTTTTTGCAATCAAGTACAGTACAAGTACACTTTTAAGTACACTTAAAAGTTAATGTTTATGTAAAAATGTACTCACAATGACATCTAGAGAGGAAAAATAAGCGCATGCGGCTTGATGGTAAAAACGGACTTCATAAAAGCTCCATGACCAATTTTCCAGATGTTAAAAAGGAAATAATCCGGATCCAAAATGGCAAAGTTTGGGTATTTTCTTATTCTGTAAACGTGTGATTGTCGAACAATGAAGTCAAGTCATGAACGAAAAGGGGGAATATAAAATAATTGATGACGCCTCGTTATTTATCTGCCCAATTTGGATAATTTACATCGACACAAAAAGGAAAACACTTCTAATGAGGCTCATTTGTGAAGTTTTTTTCCCCCTTTTTGCTTCCCACTGCAATGCTCATCAGCACCTGAAATAACTACATCCTCTTCCCTGAATTGTTTTGACTGCGCAATGCAGGGCAAACGTTACATGTCATTTCTAAAATTAACCCGGAAAAAGTCTCACTCGAAAACATCATGATAGGAGGCAGCCAGGGTCATCTGCGCTTCCGGTGCGCTGGACCAAGATTAATGAAGAAGCCATTGTTTCCATGAAACATGGCACTGGATAGTTATTTATTATCACTAATTACTTCAATTGTATTTGTATTGTAGAGTAAAACTAAGGAAAATACTAGCTGGCGCGTAATTAATTATTCGCGCAAATAGGCCATTCCCGTGACCCACCCCCCAAAAAGCTTTTTAAAGTTTCGTTGGCCAGCTCCCAGTGTGTGAATCTCGAGGGTCCTTGCGGATAGAGCGCGGCCTCTGAAGTTAATTGTGTTTTCGTTTTCACGGAGAATAGATTTCCTCTGTTTATTATGAGCATGGGGACGGATTTGCGTCAGCGTGCAACTTGCGCGTCGAGATAAAGTTGCACAAATATTGAAAAAGGGAAGTTCTAACAGTCATTATAAAGTCCCCCCAACGCCCCCACTTCTTCATCCCTCCTCCTTCGATAGCTCCGGAAGAAATAAGGATTTCTGTTGTATCCTAAAATACGAAAGCAGCTTCTATTTTGGAGGTCAATCTAGCGGATGTACCCGCTCATTTAACACCAATCACAGCCCATCAAAACAGATCTTCTCTCTTATCCAGAGGTGGCAAATATACTTTATTAGAAATACTCAGAGTACATGTGGTGAGTGAATAAATAAATAAATAAATAAATAAACAAATAAATAAATAAATAAATAAATAAATAAATAAATAAATAAATAAATAAGGCTCTTTAGTAGAAAGAAATAGGCCTAGAGACTGTGTAATATCCATTTAAATCCACAAATGGGGAAATGGTCCTTGAGCAATACACTGAAATTTGTTTTTCTCTCGGCTGGGTTTAGTAGCACCGTTCATGGCAGCATCAATTTACTTTTTCTGTGTCTTCTTCGGGTGTTTTTATCAAGTGTAGCAAATTTCAACAAATTACCACCTCCCCAAACAAAATTACAGGGGATACTAATTCTAACAGCAGTCCTATTAGACTAAATCAACCCGCGAGAATAAGTACGCCCTCCCTCAGAAGACCTCTCAGTAAAGCGTGCGTAATTGTGCGTCCGCAAAGGAAAAATACCCATTGGCTGAGCGTGGAACCAATCAAAAGCGCGCAAGTAACTTCAGAGTGGAACTGTGCACTTTTGGATGTCAGTGTTGCGAAAGTGTTTCGGTTCTGACAACACAGGTTCCAAACGCGCTCGATTGTTTTGTACATGTATGAATTTCTAGTGAACCTTCACAAGATCCAGTGCAAAGCTCCAGGATGTACACCGCCGGTCTCAATCCGTTTTACGCCTCAAATTTCAGCCTTTGGTCTGCGTACTGCGCAGGGGGCTTCGCGGTGGACACCAGCAAGAAACCGTCGTTTTGCATCGCGGAGCTCCTCCAAGCCGGTGATGCAGAGAACATGCCGGGCTCCTCGGCCCTCATGGTGCACGTGGGCCAGCACCGCGCGTCTTCCGGCGGCTCCCCGCTGCGTCCCTCTACAGTTGGACCGGGGGAGGCTCGCGCGTCTGTGTACGGGGCAAGGGCAAGCCCCGCGTCTCCGTACCACAGGCAAGGACTACAACTTACCTCGGTGCCCAGAGGAGCTCTCAACAGCTCGCAGGCCCCTCCGCCTTCAAGCAAAGACCTCAAATTTGGAATTGATCGGATATTGTCCACGGATTTTGACGCAAAGGGGAAGGACAAGTTGAGAGGTGAGGGCATGTTTCGGGAATATAGGGGGGAAAACAGAGCAGAAAGTAGGTGAAAAAATCACAGCATACACTTTAAAAAGAAGAAATTGACTTTTGCATTTTGATTAATAAAGCATGGTTGGTTTTGTTTCATCTAGTTAAAATAAAGTTAAAATACTGATCATCAAAAGGCACACATGAGTCTGTTGTGTTCTCCATTCATTCACTGTATATGTCATGTTAACACTGTAAAAACAACTTGCATTTTTTCTCTTAAGTTATTTAAGTTGAAAAAAATTTCAAATGTAATTTACTGACATTTATAGCAGCAACGTTGGTCAGCGCAACAAAGCAAGCAACTTGTATTTACTTCTTTGTTGTGAAATGTAGGAAAGCATATTTTCACAACAGAAAAACTTCAAACACAAATTGCCTTACTAAAATGTTCTCTAAGTTGGCTGCCTTGAAATTTTCAGTGCACCCAAAATTTTATTTTAACTCTGAATCAGCCAGGTTACAAAACTCAATACAACTCAATAATCTTTAAGGGAAACCCTACTCACAGGGTTGGGGTCAAAAGTCAAGGGCAGCAGCAGGTGCGCTTCATTGTCACATAGTTGCTTTTTCTGAAATCTTGACTGAAGTCCATTTGTCGCCTCCACAAACAGATCTCACGTCCATCGTTAGCTCCAACCGTCAGTCAGGCGTCCACATCCCTCTTCAGCCTGCCGCTGGCCAGTACTTCTCCATAGAACCTGGGATGAGCGAGGCTTCCGCCATGATGAGTTCACTGGGCAGCAGCGGCAGACAATCAGGCCAACATCAGTTTCAAGACACCTTCCCAGGTAGTCCCTCACATGCACAACACCTCAGGACATATTTGGAATATTTTTTCTTTTGGGTCTTTCAAGTCTGACACCCCCGTTGTTGTCTTGTTGACCCACAGGCCCGTACGCCGTCCTCACCAAAGACACAATGCCGCAGACATACAAGAGGAAACGCTCCTGGTCCAGGGCGGTCTTCTCCAACCTGCAAAGAAAAGGCCTGGAGAAGCGGTTTGAGATCCAGAAATACGTCACCAAGCCTGACAGAAAACAACTGGCTGCCATGCTCGGCTTGACAGACGCGCAGGTAAAATTTCACAATGAGTCTGTACAGTCATATAAAGAGAGAATATGCTTTGTTGTATACACAAATCGGGATAGCAGTGTACTTACATTGCATTAGCGCCATGAAAAAGTCTTTCTATTATTTTTAATAATCCTTGCATGCATCTTAGTGCAGGAAGTAGATGTCCATACAGTTTGGCACTAATTGCTAGCATTGTTTTGTTTGGCTTTGGCACAAGTCGGCATATGCTCTGTGGTGTGCCATTCTTGTGTTCATTTGGCCTGCACAGTAAAACTGCGATGCAAGGCCTCCAAATTACATTACAACCAGTTGATCTTCATTCACACGAATGTTACTTGTAATGATGATGTATGACTAATTCACTTTTTCAATTTTGCTAAAAATATTTTATAATAGTGTGATTTTTTTGGTTACAGAAAATAATGAATCAAATGAAACAATTGTCATACTATATGCTGCGAAACATAATTACATTGTTATGTCAGTTAAGTGAAGGTATTTGTTTGCACCCCCAAATGATAACATACTGTTATTTTGACTTTAATATTTTCAACTTTGGATTCTATGGTGATAAACGTGCTAAATATTTTTAATGGCTGTTGCTCCCATCCTTGTGAGCCATATAAATGTTGTAGGCTTATTTGATATAAGACACACTCCATTAAAAAATATTTATAATTTGAATATAGTCAATTTGTCATGAGAGCAAAAGAATAAGCAGATTTCTTGAGAAAGTTTTACATATTTTTATGTAAACGATACAAACACATTTTTAGTTTTAACTTAAATAATGTTACTGCATTTAACACACACTATAACACACACAATTAGAATTATATTAGAATAGATTCATGGAACAAATAATTTTTTTTAGATTTTTTTTTACTATAGGCTACATCATGAACAACTTTGTATCATTTTTTAGGATTTTTTTAGTATTTCATAAAACACAAGAAAAATCGGATACAAATAAAAAATAATGCCGCTATCCTTTAAAGAAATCAGTAAAAATTAAAAATATATATCCTGTACACAATCAAACAATTAGGACCTTGCAAAACCCGCATTTGTATTTGTAATGCTGTATTTACTGAAAAAAAATGAGACGACTGGCCTAATACAAATTTAAGGCGCGTGTGCGTACATGGATCCCTGCAGGTGAAAGTGTGGTTCCAGAATCGACGCATGAAGTGGCGACACTCAAAAGAGGCCCAGTCCCAGAAAGACAAGGACAAAGAGCAGCCGGATGGGGACGGGACGCCCGAGTCCGGAAGGGACCCCAAAGAGACAGCCGAGTCCGAGTGCGAGAGCGACGTTGAGCGTAGCGAATGCGAATGCGAGTCCGACAACGCTCCGGAGGGAGACAAGACCGACGCGACGCACAATGTGGACCTTTGTGAGCGCAACAAAACCAGCGTAATCATCAATGCCGGCGTGGAGGCGGCTCACTCGGACTCGGGTTCTTCTTCGTCGGCGTCCCCCCAGCTTCTAATATGAAGGGTCGGTTCAGTTCGGGTCGACTTCGATCTACATCCATTCAACTGGAGCGGAGTGATTCAATCCATGACGGACACAATAAAGCAAGCTTCCCCTGAAAGACGTTTTTATTTCATTCTACAATGGAGCCTCGGTTTTCGAACGTCCCGGTTCTCGAACAAATCGGTATTCGAACAAAAAATTCGAGATTTATTTGCTTCGGATGTCGGACGAAATTTGGTTGTCGAACCTCACGAGATGAGCCGAGAGGACCTGCATGCCAACTGTAACGTTCTCGTTACTCTGAGGATTGCATCAACTCTAATCATGCCTCCAAAGGAAGCAAGTGGGAGCAGTAAAGCCATCCTAAAACATTAAGACGCTCCTAAAGCAATGCGACACTGAGCGCCCGGCGCGGTGCGGTTGCGCGATCGGACCAAATTAAGCTCCCTGCCCACTGAGGTCCATTTAAATTTTGGAAAGTACATTAGGACTTCAAAAATATTTTCAACATTTCAGCGACGGCTCTGTCACAATAATGCGACCAGCGCGGTGCAGTTGCGTGGTCGGCAACGCGCTACAGTTGCGCGTTCGGCGGTGCGCTGCAGTTGCGCGATTGGACAAAAATGCGCAAATGAAAAAATGCTTTAAAAAGGCGTTTTGTTTTGTTTTTTTGTTGCTTGGAACGGCTTAATTTTTTTCACATTATTTGTAATGGGAAAGTATTATTCGGATTTCGAACGATTCACTTCTCGAACAGCCTTCTGGAACGAATTGTGTTCGAAAACCGAGGCTCCACTGTACATGAGCATGCATGATGCTTTCCTCAGAGGGCTGCAAACAAATCAAATATGTCGTAAATTGTACAAGCACTATTTTCTTTCACCTTGTGTCAGTGAAATCTCGGCACACAAACGCACACACACCTGTGTGCATGTCTTCTTGCGTGTCATGCTATATTGTTAATATAATTTGCACTGAAAATATTGTAAATAAAATGCTTTTTTCTCTGTCTCCAATGGTGGTGCGTTATTCGTTTTGACATGAATCTTTCTGTACATACTACTTATTAATTATTTAAATCCTTAATTGTTTCCGTAGACTTTTCCCCCCAGAACTGGAATGGCACACGTGCATCCAAACGTGCAAATAATATTTTATTTAGATCTTAATTATTATGACTGGCCAATATATTCAGACAAGCAATTTTTAAGTGTCTCCCACATTTGTGCGTAAATGAAACACAGTTTCATTCAATAAAGTAAAATGTGTGTGCAAACTTGACCTCCTTCAAATCACAGAATTCCATTGCTCTTGCAGCAGAGAGAGACGGGGGGACCTGCAAATTTATAGTTTGTATACGTTAAACGGCTCCAGATAGCAACAGTGACCTCATTGAATATATTTCATTTATCCAGAGCCATGTAGTTACAAGCCTCCATTACTGCTCATCCATTTATAGTGCTGCTCCCACACTCCTTACAATAATATAACTAAAGTGGCAAAATATAAATTCCCTATTATCACATGCTTTGCTATTTAGAATTTACACAAATGAAACACTTTGCTGTTGCATACAGGCAGTCAACTTGTTGGGTGAGGCGAAACATTTTTTCCCACGTTAGTTTCACCCGCGTGACTCATTTTCATTCCAAAGCTATCATAAATGTGCTAAAAAAAAATACAACTTCAAAGAAAAACAGAGACAAGCAATTATTTAAATATTTTCAAATGAGAGTATACAAGTGATGTGGATGTCAGCAGCTCGGGGGGGGGGGATCAATAATTCACAATTTACAGTTTGTCAATCATATTTATTTATACATATAGACATAGGCAGGCTATAAATGTGCATAAAGTTCCCAACAGGTCTTATTTTCTATCATCACCTCTGTTAAAACTATGCTATGGAAAAAAAAAACACATGGTATTCTGTATAGCATGGCTAAGAACAGCAGCGTCAATAGTGAGTGACCCCCAAACCCAGACCACCGCGAACTTTCACGACCAGAAGATCCACTTTCCACTCTGGAAAAAAAAAAGAAGAGGACACAGACGCCCAGGAAAAATGCAGTTTTTCCCTTCACATCTTGAAGTTCAATTTTCTTTCCTAGCTATATCGGCTTTTTTTTTTTTGGGGGGGTCGTCCGCTCAGGTGATGTTCTATGCTGGATCCGCAACGTGTTATGTGATGCTTGTGAAGTTTGCTCATAATCTTTGCACTTCAATTGCGCTGCATGAAAAATGGTTTTCCATATACCGGAATGCATATGAAGACATCTACATGTAAGACGTCTAGGTGGGTTGAGACTTTACTTATCCTCGAAAAGCTATAAATTACAGGAGTATTTGCAAATTTTGTATTTGTACTACAACAATAACAACCCAAACTCTTAACATAATAGTGTGAGTCCTTGATTTGTGAACTGTCTTGAGAACTTTTATGAGCAGGATAGGAGAAAGTCCATCTGGTGAGCATTTAATGTCAGCCTTTTGAGCCGCTATTAAAAGCTGTCCCATACGTCCCTCTTGACAAGCGGGACGGCAAGCTGTAAAGCAAACCAGCTTTACAGACTCACCAATATTTGACACTTAGGGGTGAAAAAGAGAAGAAAAAAAAGAGCAAAGTGTAAAAATAAATGACCTCTGACGGACAGAAAATGGGGGAGGTTTGTGTCTCGGTGAGGGGATTAGCATGACTAAAAGTTGAAGCGTCTCCAGCACTTCAAGGCTTTATCTGCATGAGAACTTGTTTGATAGGCTGATGGAGACATTTCTACTGTAGTTGAGTAAGTGTCCAAAGGGGACTTATGGTGTAATTAAAAAAGGGTAATTAAAAAAAAAAGACGACAGCACAAGTGAGCAATTGCCTGAACAGCGCAATGAAATATGGAAGAGTAAACAGGTGAAGCAAGTTTAAAGCAAACATTTTGAAGTCTCTGAAGACCCTGGAAATTGAGTTCAAAGATTTATTCCTAAATAAATCAAAACAGTTTGAAGGTTATTTTATAAAAAGGTGTGAGGACTCAGTTGTGGAGTCATGTTTTGAGTAGAAGAGTACTCAAATAAAAAAAATCATTGTAGGAGTATTGTGGACTCTACTCTAAATGAAAAACCAACTTTTGAAAAGACCAAAATTCAATATAAAAACAAAACATCATAAAGTACAACATAAGACAATAGCAATGATCAGAAAAAGACAGAGAGAAACCAGAGAAGTTAAATACAAGCAAATTGATAAGACAACAACAAACACCTGGACAAAACACAAACTGTCGGAGGAAGCTGATTGGTTCACATACGGGACCAAAAAAAGGCACAAGAGATCAAATAAAAAATAAATGTAATCCAAACACTGACAGAATCATGACAGATGAACTGCTTTTTACAATTTTGGTTTTGGGCGTGGCTAAAAATTGTCACATTTAGTAATATTTTCCAATTTCAGACACAACTTGACGTGTAAAAGACTCGCTGGTGTCACTTTCTGGATCATGTGTGCCATATTTCATCGCCAAATGTCTTCGTCATCGATGGAGCATTTTATTTATTCACGGCGGCCAGGTCGAGTGAATGTGGATGCTTCTGGAAAGCGGCTTCTCTTCCTTTGGAGGTATGTTTGTTCCATCAAACGTTGATTTATGACTCCAACTGTCTAAAATGAGCTCTCAATCATCTGCACAAGGGATGACTTCCTCCAGAGAGCCACAAAATATCATTACATGGTCAGAACCTTTAATTTGCTATCAGGCCAAGAGCTTTCCAGTCACCCAGTCATTTATATCCATTTCACCATCTCTGTTTCTTTTCTCAAGGTCTCTTAATCCGTTACTAAAATACTGCTTTCAATTTTGCTTACTTAAATGTAAGTTTGTGTATTTGTGAACGTTGCACAGCTGATGTTCACCGGCGTTGAAAGGCGAGGCTCTTGAACCGAAACTGTCACCACATTTACGAAAGCCACATTATTGAGTGCTTTTTTAACATGGCTGCAGTTGCCAAGCATATTGGTGATTCTTTTGAGAGGGGGAAAAAGTTGGGAGTGGAACAAAAAAAAGAAAGAAATGCATCTCAAGTTAAATTTAAAGATGTGTTGTTCTTGGAAGTTCGTCCACGCTGCCATAAACCTAAGGAGACATTTTCATGCTCCACATTTTTCATGGTTTCTCTCCAAGTTTCCTCCCTTCCTCTCGCTCCACCTTGGCTCAGGACTCACCTAACTGCTGCCGCACCGGCTGCGGAGGCCTGGCCAGTGCCCCGCACTGGGGCGCTGCGGGGTGGCCGGCTCCAGATGCTTCTGGTTTTCCTTGGATGAGCCTCACAGGGGGGAGAACCCCTCGGAGAAGCCGCCACCTGGACGGCACTACTTAAGCGCTCTTTCAGCACACTTCTCAAATATTGCGCGTTCTACACACACACACGCAGTCGGAGAGGATGGCCAGCAGCGATCAGTTATATGCTGCAAGCCGTTTGACCTACCGCCCTGTGTTTTAATGTGGCGTGCATGAAGGAGCTATTTTATTGCTGCCTTCAGATTATTGACATACACCAACTCTGTGTGGTGAAGGTTGTAATTTGGGGGTTGACTCTGTATTAATTAGGGCTGCCCGCCCTTTTCCATTGGCATTACCAAGTGATGAACATACTGAGAAGTGGATTATGGCCGCCCTTAGGCTGCCCACAGAAAAGCAAACACAAAAGGGGATTTAAAAAGCTCTTTAATTTTCATGTGAGCTCTCATTAACAGCACATTTTCACTTTGGACTCACAGTAAAGTTAACCAGTGGTGTGATGTGCTTTTGATATCTAACTGAATTAAAACTAACGTTTGGGCATGGGAGTGTAAATGACAACTTTCTTTGTTCGCTAAATGTATTGGAGGCTTTCACAACCTGGTGTGTGATGCAACTACAGTCACCTGCATGAAAACGAAGGTCTTAATCTGAGGTTTGCAAATTTCCCCTTTTTGGTACTTATCTAGGCTAACAGTTGCTTGCTTAAACTGAACACCAATTTTTTTTTAAGAGTCTGTTGATTCACTTAGTTATTGTCCCTCTTGATTACACTTTATTGCACTCTTGAGGTAAACAATTCTGTTTTCAACCACAATTAGGATATTTGCTGTTTTAGACACTTGTTACAAAATATGGAACTACCTCAATAAGGCACTTTAAGAGAAAAAAAAAAAATACAGAATGCACCATTGGGCATACTCTTAGCCACTAAAATTTTCTGTTGTTTCTACAACTTACATTATTTTAGCTGTGCTGTTATAATTATTTTGTTATGTTTTAGCAGCTGTTATTAAAGTCATGCTTGTTTCCTTGACCTGCTGTATTTGGACCACCCTGAGGCCCACTAACACAATCAAGCACGTCACTTGACTCATCGCTCATGAACCACCTTGCCCTGTTATCTGATGATGCTCCCCCCCGCTCCCCCACCCCTCCCTTTTTATCAGTCTTTGTGTTATTGTATTCAACCTGGTCGCTGTCCATTATATAGAATGTGGATGGTGTCAACACCCTAAAGAACAGAGACTACAGACTGATACTGAGAGATTATCAGGGAATTCTTCTTCACGGCTCTGCTTGTTAGGGGAGGAGAGGGCAAGAGATGGAAAATAAATAAGACGTCACTTGGGTTTGTCTTGTTCTTGTTCCAAAATAAACAGAGCTGGGCGCAGGGAACTCCGAAAGGCCTCTTGACGCGACTGCGGCATATTCCTGCAGATTGATCGAAAACCATCTAGATGGCCGAAGCACCCGTCGCCCTAGCAACCGAGCAAGAGTGAACAGGTGATTTAGAAAAACTACTTTATAGTTTCACATCCTTTAATTCAACTTCCTTTTCACTGATTCAGCCGACAGTTTCGAACGCGGACGGGAGATCGTAATTACCGTCCTTATTTGCATCTCTGCGGTTACACCGAGACCATAATGGTAGCGCTTGGGATTTGCCGTGTCTGTAAAAAGGCCCGCTGTGCAGAATGTCTGAGAGCTCCGAAACCACCATGTGCAAGGGGTGAGAGTTCAGGTCTCGCTGGGGTTTGTTTAGGAATACATGACACTGCACAGCTGGACCATCATCCATGCATATTTGACTATTAAACTTTACAGAGCGTCCACACGGCCAGCTGCTTCATCCGAGGAAATGAAGTTGTTCTCACTCGTGTTGGGAAGCGCTCTGCTTGTTCTACTGTACGGAATATTTAGTCAGTTTGCACTTGATTGCGTACAGGCCGTTAGACTTTATGACAGTGTTTAAAGCCCGGGCTGTCCTCAGCTTGGTCAGATGTTTATGGTACCGTTTTTAAATAAGGCGTTAATCCACTGTACTGTAAACACCTGTAAAATTCACCTGTAACAACACAGAGGCTTGGAGAAAATACGCATAAAACAAAGATGTCTGTGTAGATTCTCACTTATCCAGGTCGTAGTAGCACATACATTCTTGCTTGTTGAAGTCATTGCACCTTTAATCCAAACACACAGCAGCAGGGGCATATTTTCATTTGGTGCTCCTGCAAATATTGGGATTGTTACTATCAACTAAAGAGCTCAATAAAGGCTTTAAAATCTTTTTTTTTATTATTACCACTCAAGTCAACATTTTCAATGTTCTCATTTTCATAATAAAAAGTATCTCTACTGTAAGCTACCATCGACGACAATGCTATTGTAATTGGTAAGAGCGCTTGGCTCTCTCGTTTATTTAAAAAAAATTACAATACAAATTCTCCTCTTCCTCACATCTCACCTTATAGTCTCCATGGCAAGAGAAAAACTATTCACATTCCTACCTATGTAAGATATGCATTATTTTGGGAATGTTGGAGGGAGTAACTGTACGCACCTACACCTTTCCCTGTGTTCAACTCATTCATCCCCTTTAACACTCAAACAATCAATTTCACAACGTTCCACGGGACACCAGCTCAGGAATTGAGATGTAAGGCGACCCTGTCAGATTGCAGGACACAACTTCAATTGCAACTTCTTTTTTCTTCATGTGAATTCCCTTTCTCGATCATTCCTTGAGCCCCTTGAGAGGGAACATGCCCCTTGTGTCATTTAGCTTATTGAGGCTGCAAGGACCCCCCCCCCCCCCCCCACACACACACACACAAACACACACACAACCTCACACACTTCCTCCAACAAGCCACGTGGGACATCTAATGAGTTCATCTCACTCTTGACACACTTTGCATTGTTTGCAACATACACACGCCACTCCCTCACAGATTTTCTCCTAACAAGCTGTCTTGAGAAGAAGAGAAACTTTGAGAGTGAGACTATTGATTATGTGCTTGAAACAGACAGTGAGACATCTGGCTTCCATTATGGCCTCTGACGGAAAACAGCGCCTTTCAGCAGACGGCAGTGTCGGAGAGCCACGATGCACATGCACGGCCTGTAATCTAGTTGGGCCGAGATGATGCTCAGAGGGGAGGGAAAGAGGCTTGCCGCTGCCCTATAAAGCAGAAACAGGTTTGCTGTGGATTTTCCATTTTCAAACTGTCCACTGTTCCGCAATTCATCTTAAACTGTCCAAGCGTGGACGTCTTCATTAGGACACACCAGACCCCTGTCGAGATGCCGTACTTTTTGCTTATAGGCCACGCCAGAAATTCTACGTCTCGTGTCAACGATAAGCATTTATGAAAAGCTGATGACGTTTTTTATGATTTCACGGTGGATTGGAATTGGAGAGTGATGGACAGTAGGCAGCAGGGAGGTACATTTAGCATTTGACTCCCTTGGCCATCTGTAAACAAAAACAGCTGCAAGTCCAACAGAGACACCAAATAACTTCCAGACTGCATCCACAAAGTATTCACACTAAAATATGAAACATATCACTGCTTTATTTGCAACGAGTAAAAGTATAATTGTAGACGACAGGGGGGTAGTTCCCACTACTGCATGGTTTAACACGTCTCCAAACAGTAAATACAATTTTAGGGGTGCTTGGATTGACCCCAGGGGTGCCCCACCTCCAGAGTTGAACCGATCACAAATGACCTTGTGGGAGCATAACATAATGTTGCCTTAATAACGGTCATGAAAGTAAACCAAGCAAGGCAATCCTTTGCAAAGCATGTCTCCAGGTCCTGATAGAGGCTGACGGATCTTAAGATGACCCGTGGCAGAAAGGGAGTGACCAGAAAGGAGCCTGATTAAAAGTAGTGGAGCTTAGCGGGTGGGTGATAACCCCGATCCAGCGGTGATGAATCCACCCTGGACAGAGTGCTGTCTCATTAGACGCCCTTTTCAGCCAGGCACCACATGTCCAAATAAACGCTGCAACAATCCGGCTTTTATCAGCAGGATTAGGCTTGTTTTCCTTTCGGCGGCTTTGCTTGTGTGGCCTCGTATGGAGCATCCTCCCCCCTTTGGTGGGTCTCTATAAACCTGAGGTGTGATTCACCACTATGTTTATACTAATCTGGGTCTATCTCTGCTGGAATTAATGAGAGTCACAGCACCATTGCTTGTGTGAAGCAGTGAGAAAAGGCTGAAATAATCTGCCATTTATTTGTCATAATATAAACATCAGAGTTGTTTAAAAGACTGATAACATCAAATATTGGCCCAAGGGAGGTGATAGTTTACATTCTCACTGGAGTAGTCTTGATAACAGGCCAGAGGCAATATGAACCCCTTTAAATATGCACATTAGTGTAATTTAATGGGCTCTTGCAGCTCGCTGCTCTCCCCGCAACAAAAAACAGGCCAAGGTTTGGAGAGAGATGAACCACTTCTGGTTATCTCGTAAAACTACCAAGGAGTAGTGGGGAGTAATAGCAAAATTATATGTACCATATTTTTCGGACTATATGTCGCATTTTTTTTCATAGTTTGGGTGGGGGGGCAACTTTTACTCAGGAGCGACTTATATGTGAATTTTATCGCAAATTTTCAAAATAAAAAAATAAAAAGTGAAACCGCGATAAACGAACCGTGATGTAGCGAGGGATTACTGTAATTTGAATTTCAAGTGACGTCAGCGGCGCGGCACAGCGGTTGTTTACATAAAGGACAAAGATTCGATCAACGGATGACGAAGATGACGAAGGGCCCCACGTACTACCGGCATCATTAGCGGCTTTGTAAGTGACACGGAGGACGAAGAGTTTGAAGGATTTAATGATTTGGAGTGACACACTATTGTGGCTTTTACGCACGCCCGGTCCCACTCTATGGAGCTCTCTTTCACCTCCGTGGATGGAAGTCGGGGGCCGGCGCTCGTCCAGGTGGCTGTCCGGGGACGGTGGATGGGGCTCGGACATGGCTTTTAAGCACGCCCGGTCCTATTCTATGGAGCTCTCTTCCACCTCCGTGGCTGGAAGTGCCACCTCCGGGGATGGAAGTCCACACCGCCACACGCCTGGAAGTCGACGCCGGTGATTGGGGCCGTGTGGTGGTGAACTATTTATGTTATAGTTATTTGATACATTTTATTTCGTGTAGCAACTTGTATATGTTTTTATCGTTACAGCTCAGTAGTTGTTGGCTCGTTGAACTCTTGTTTTGTTGAACAAACCCACGTCTTTCCTTGTACTTTGTTAACGCTACAATATAGTTATATACTAGATCTATGAAATAACGATGAGGCTGACGTCAGGGCGAACGCGCGGCGTTGTTGAGAAAGGACGAGGAATTTGATAGATGGATTTAATGATTTGGAGTGCCACAGATGGTTTGATAATATTATTGCTTATATAATAGTTATTTGATATATAATTTATATATCGTTATATGGGCCTGTGGAATATTTTGAAGTGCAAGCGCCGTAGCGGCGCACCCGGCATTGTTAAAGGACGATCGATGGATTTAATGAATTGGAGTGACACAGATGGTTTTATAAACGTGTTATTTATGTAATAGTTATTTGAATAACTCTGAATGTTACGTCAGGCCCGTTCTCAGCTCTTCGTTTGTGTTTATGTCACGTTAGCATACCTACCGTTTAGCCTGTTATTGCTCGTTCATGTCTGTTCTTGGTGTTGGATTTTGTCGAATAAATTTCCCCCAAAATGCGCCTTATACTCCGGAGCGACTTATATATGTTTTTTTTCACGTTATTGTGCATTTTATGGCTAATGTGACCTATATTATGGAGCGACTTTTAGTCCGAAAAATACGGTAAACTGTCATAGTGAAAAAAACGGATAAATTATGCCAGGTCTAAAGTCTAGCGCTGATATCAATACATATTTCAGCAAAATTATGGAAGAGGACAAACAATCAAACACTCGCAAGGACCTGCTGTAGGTTACAACTCACGCTCAGATGCTCACACAAACATTCAACATTCAGGTTGTCTTGAAATAATCAAATCAGCGAGTCAAGGTACCACTGTTAGATAATCAAACAAATTTCCAAAAACAGACAAACATTTCCACAACCCCTTTAAACTGTTACTAGCCTAATACACAAGTGTCAAACTCAAGGCCCGAGGGCCAGATCCGGCCCACCACATCATTTTGGAGTTTGTTTCTTAGCTCCTGGCTACATGAGTTGAGGCTCATTGTGGTATATTTGATGCCTAATATCCCCCAAAATCGTCCACTGGCCCCTTCCCCTCCTATCAGGAATTAGCAACTCCTCCATGCAGAGGCAAGTGATTTACTCGGTCGTTCTTAGGAAATCAGCAGCAAAGTGTTGCTATGAGGAGTGACAGAAAGGGTGGGGCCAGCGATTTCATAACTAACTGTGTGTATGCCTGGAAGTCATTTTGCATTGCGATTTTGAACTAATTTACGTCCAAACAGAATGACCCTGAGAATTAATGAGGCTCTGGCTGTGAGTTCCAGCACCGGCAGGGTCAAGTAAATCATAGTTTAGGGCTCCAGTTCTCCCTGCTCTGCTCCCACTCTCTTGTCTTGTTTTGTCCTCTCATATCCCGTGATAAGGGCTCTGAGAAATCTCACCTTATTGACACTTGCGCCCATCCCGTCGTACATATTTTCAAAGGCAAGTGCCAAGTGGCTGTAACGATTGCTTTTTTGTGGAGACCTCAAGCTGATGGATGGAAGTGGGGCAAAACTAATGGGACAAGAGGTCATGATCTTCATTTTACATTTCACAGGGTGGACTGTTGATGTTATACACATTTCTCTCTCTAGATCAGGGGTCACCAAACTTTCTTAAACCGAGAGCTACTTCCTGGGTACTGATTAAGGCAAAGGCCTACCAGTTTGACACACACTTCTGAAATAGCCAATTTGCTCAATTTGGCTTTCACTATGTATTATTGTCATCTCCAGTTCACGTATAAGTGTGATTTTAACAAGAATAGCAAAAATACAGTCAAACCTTGGTTTTTGACCACAATCCGTTCCAGAAGGCGGTTCGAGAAGCGAATCGGTAGATTTCCGATTTTTTAAAATCCGTTTAAAGACAAAAAAAACCCGCCTTTTTTAAGCATTTTTTCATTTGCGCATATTTGTCCGATCGCGCAACTGCAGCGCACCGCCGAACGCGCAACCGTAGCGCGTCGCCCGCCACGCAACTGCACCGCGCTGGTCGCATTATTGTGACAGAGCCGTCGCTGTAATTTAGAAAATATTTTTAAAGTCCTGATGTACTTTCCAAAATTTAAGTGGACCTAAGTGCGCAGGGAGCTTAATTTGTCCGATCACGCAACTGCAGCGCACCGCCGAACGCGCAACAGTAGCGCGTCGCCGACCGCGCAGCTGCACCACGCTGGTCGCATTATTGTGACAGAGCCGTCGCTAAAATTTAGAAAGTATTTTAAAGTCCTGATGTACTTTCCAAAATTTAAGTGGACCTCAGTGCGCAGGGAGCTTAATTTGGTCCGTTCGCGCAACCGCAGCGCGCCGGGTGCTCAGTGTCGCATTGGTTTAAGAGCGTCTTTGTGTTTTCGGATGGCTTTACTGCTCCCACTTGCTTTCTTTGGAGGCAGGATTAGGGTTAATACAATCTTCAAAGTAACAAAAATACAATAACAACGGAGTCAGTCGGCATCTGGGCCGCGCGGTCGGGTTTTCTCGGGTTCTCCCGGCTCATCTCGCGAGGTTTGACCTCCAAATTTTGTTCGACAACTGAAGCAAAAAAATCTCGAATTTTTTGTTCGAATTCCGATTTGTTCGAGAACCAGAACGTTCGAAACCCGCGGTTTTACTGTAAAATAGATGTAGCTCACTGACAAGTGCCGCTATTTGAGCTAATTTTAGAACAGTCCTGCGGGCGACTCATGCGGTCCTCACGGGCGACCTGGTGCCCGTGGGCACCGTGTTGGTGACCCCTGCTCTAGAGGAACCAATGATGGCTTTTCTTTATTGGAACAACAGAGAGTGCTTGTATTTGATTTAGCAGTACTATTTCTTTTTTGAGAGAATATAGGCGCATGTGGTAAAAGGTGACATCATTAGACATAACATCATGTAACCAAAGAGAGTAACACCCAAGTAATGAGTACTGCAAATCACTCAAGTCTTTTTATGAGGAAAAATAATTTGTCTTTTCATTTGATAGCTGTTAAATCACCGCAACGTTTACGCACGTGTTTAGTGTTTCACACTACCGAGTTAAAAAGAGTGACAACGCTTTTAAACAACCGTAAAATTGGAGCGCTGTCCACCACTTGCGTAAAAGGGTGGAGACAGTCAAGCGGTTGTTGTGTCTATGTTGCTACAAGCGAGTAATATCGATCTCCAAGATGAATATGGGGCAATCCTCCCAGTAACCGTTAACATCACGCCAGTGGATGACGGCTCCAAATAAATCTGCTTTGTGACCGTTACATACTTCAGTCTTTGTCCAAACAAGCAGGGTTATGATGTCACAAATCCGTGTCAGTTGGTCTGAGGAGAAGCAGTCGCCTCTTTCAGACAAGGACCTCGATGGCCGTAATTACTGTCATGTTCCTAAGAAGATGAGAAATACCAGAGATCCAAATAAAAACCTAAAACGGTTGTGATATGATGGATTTCAAGTTTGTTTACAGATCCCTTAAGTTGTCCATTGAGGGAAATGATGATCGGGGCACTAAAGTTGGGCCTCTTAATCAGCTTTGTTATCTTTTTATCACCCTGGATGAACATATTTTAGATCGTCTTCATTTACCGGACTGCTTTTGGCTCGGCTATGCCCACTCGTGTTTACGTTCTGCTTAATGCACTTGCGGGTTCCTGAATCTAAACACATTCATGCAGATGCTCCCCTCTGCTCCACTTTACTGGCACATTCCAAGCAGTCCCATCCACGAGAGCGCAGCTGGATTTAAAAGTGAACTTTCTCTCGGCAAAGCAGCCCACAAAGGCTTGAATTATGTTGTTTGAAACAAAAGGAATTTTTATTGTCTGCGTGGTTTGTCTTGCAAGTCAAACTGAAGAAAACGCATACTGCATACTAAAAATATATAAGCGATGCTATTTTATGAAAACATAAAATGTTTAGAAAATGTAAAGAAAAATATTGATTTGATTATTACTGACAAGTCTGTAATTTACATTTGTTAGCTAACTGTAAGCTAATAGTGCTAATTCTGAAAACCTCCATAGAATTCTTTTGTTCCATCAAACTGCCTCTGGCTGAAGGATTCATCACCCTAGTGAGATAAAAATCAAATTTTTAAAAAATGAGATAAAGGCACATGCAATAATAAGTAGAGGAATGAATGGGCTTACTGTGTTGAACAAAAAAATATGTACCAGATAGTCCCCGTGTGGTTTTTGCTCAACATATTCCTATAAATGGTGGTACGACATGAGACGCCTCGAAAAACGGAGGATATAAAAAAAAAATATTTAGTATTGAACGGGGATTAATATTTTGAGCCAAGCTACCGTTTAAGGTCGGTTGTCAAAATAAAAATCTCTATTGTGAGGCAACTGCCCACAGCCAGAATCTCTACCACCTGAAAAGAGAGTGCATCGAATGTAACGGGTGATAAAACGAGAAATCTTGGAGAGGATGGAGGCAAGAGGTAGAAATCATCATATATGAGACCGATGGTCGCTTTTCAAAACCACGTGAATGATTTAGTGTGCAGGGACGCCCGGCTGCGTAAAATCAAAATAAGAAAAATGAAGGTAACTTGGGTGGCCTGAGCAGGGTGTCCTCTAATGTTAATGTCATTGCTTTGAACGTTTGACGTGACTTCGCCACAGGCATGCTTTGGGTCAGACGGAGCGTGATTACAGGATATGGCTCCTTATTTAAAAAATACAAGACTAATCTGGGTACACTTTAACACTCCACTTGTAGTCAAATGTTACACTCCTCCAGAAATTAGAAACCACACAATGAATAATGGTTAGGGGACTTTTTTAAATGCTCCACTCCGACTTGATAGTTCCTCCTTATGAAACCCAAAGACAAGTTTCATCGTGGTTTGCTCAGATAAGTGGGTTGTTAAATTTATTTCAGTGATACACAAAAATATGTATGCAGTACATATATATACATATACGTATATATTAGGTAAATCTTCCTTTATATGCCAGCAAATTGAATTTATATTTATATTAAGTCGACGACAGGGTAAGCTACCACGTATTGGCATGTGTGAAAATTGTTCAAAAATCTCTTGTATCCTTATATTAAGTGAAGTACAGGGTAAGCTAGCACGCATTAGCATGTGTGAAAGTTGTGCAAAAACCACCTGCATTTTTGATTGAGTGTAATTTTGCAACGGATAAGTGCAAGAAAAGACAAACAAATCCAGTAAGTGTGAACAGAACGGGTGGTATGGGCTATTCCTCGTGCAACAGCTGACAGCATGGATCCCCTCGTGATTTGTTTTCTCTAATAACATCACATTCAAGGTCCATTGCTCTAAATGCGGAGTGTTGTAGCAGGGGCCGTGCAGGCGAGCGGAGTCTTTTGTAAATCTTGTGTCACCAAAACCGCGGCAAGCAGGATGAATGTGTTTCAGTGGCCAACAGGATAACCCCTGAGAGTTTGCTCATTGCGTCGCTGATGAGAATAACAGAGGCCACATTAATTTTGCTCAACAGCTCAGGAAGGTGATAAAAGACTCTCAGAACCTCTCACAGGGCTGGACTGGAACACACTTAGTACTTTTATTCAAGTTCATTTTCCAGTTTCATGTAAATTAATGAAAGATGGTGAATCTGTAAATACAACTTTAAATTTTGTTGAATGTAAAAATAATATTCTGGATCAGGACAGTAGAAACAACGTGAGGGTTCACAAGGACAGCAGACATGTCGGTATGACCTTTGGAAGTTTTCAATATTGGAAACAATATATACAAGCAAAACTCTATTGTTTCTTCTGCTTGGTGATCATAAGGAATGACTATTGTTGTGACTGCGGGTCCAGTTTGACCTTT